>NC_056736.1:674599117-674671617 GCF_019279795.1 Protopterus annectens
GGTATAACCAATAAGCTTCTAACAGTACATTGAGTAACCTATGTCAACTCGATGTCTGTTAGGCCAGTAAAAGGCCAGGTATCAAAAAGTGAGCCAATGGGCGATATCTGTGTTATGGCTGCACATAGCGTTATTCATATGGCTGCCAAGTAGCATTTTTCTTACAATGTAGGCATGTAAGTAAGCGTGGATGTTTAAAAATTAAAAAAGACATGGAATAAAAAACTATGCAGCACAATTGCACAAAGTCCACGATTAAAGGTTATGGTGAACAATAGAAGACAATTAAACATACTGAAAAAGTCCAATAATGACGCAAAAAATCAAGGAACAGTACACTGAGTAACCCATGGTAACTCGATGTCTATCAGGCCAGACATGAAAAAGTGAGCCAATGAGTGTTATCTGTGTTATGGCTGCTCGTAGCGTTATTCATATGGCTGCAAGTAGCATTTTTCTTACAATGTATGTTTAAAAATTAAAAAAAAGGCAAGGAATAAAAACTATGCAGCACAATTGTACACAGTCCACGATTAAAGGTTAGGGTGACCAAAGCGGACAATTAAACATATTTAATAGTCTTTGTAGCTACAAGTTGCAGGGAGAAGGTGGATTTAATACTGGAAGGGGCAGTGGTAGTTCTGATAGGTGAGGGGGTTTGATTGTTGGACAGTGCTAAGACAGTTTCAGTAAACTATTTATTAAACTGAGTAGCGATATTGTCTGTATTATTAGTGTTAGGAGAGGGTATACTGACTTTGCCTGGTAGATGTATATTGTTTATACCGGTCCAGAATTTTTGCGGGTTATTATGGTGCTTTGATTGGATTTCTGAGTGGTAATTTATTTGGTCTTGCTTAATTTGCTGCTTTACTTTATTTCAAAGTTCTCTGTAGGTCTGTAGAGCGGGTTGAGACTGTTTTACTCCAGGTTGCCTAAGCCTTGCCTCTAGATTTAAGTAGTGACTGCATTTCTTTTGTTAGCCATGGGGCATAGTTAGATTTATCATGTATATTACTGCTAGGGGCCTGAGAGTTTAGTAGAGATAAGAAGGTAGAGTTGAAGTAATAAATTGCTTCCTGTAGGGATAGAAGTTTCAGTGGTGTCCAGCTACAGTGCTTGAGTAAATCTATAAAATTGTTAGGGTTCAAGTGTTTTTATTTGTTTAAATGTAGCTTGTTTACAAGGGTTACCTTGTTTCTTAAGTAAATAGTTTGGGAAGCGGTCACTGAGACTAACTGATAAGCAATCCGAATAGGAATAGAAGGCTGGCTTATTTCTTAATATCCACTTTCAGAGGAGTATTTGTTGGATGGCTTGTTAATCCTAGTGGGTGACTGAGTTGTGTGAAGTTGTGCAGGTTGATGCAATTTTTGAGGTTTGGGGAGTTGCAGTCTAACCAGTCTACATTGAAGTCGCCCATAATAATTGTTTTCTGAGGTAATGTTTTACTGCTCCAGTGTAGTATATTTTCTAATATATTTTCTTGGGGTTGATGTTTAATTTACCAAATGCTACTTCAGCATTAAGGTTTTGATTTTTTTCATCTGAAGTTTCTATAGACAGGTGGCTCTTAAAATCTAGGGCCAAGCCTCATCCTCTTTTACCAATTCTGTCTGTACATATATTATATCATGGTGTATTATTTCACTGCTGGGGGTGGTAGATTTTAGCCAAGTTTCGGTGAGAAGTACATTATTAGCCTTGATGCTATGTTGACTAGCATTTTCAAGAATGTGTGTGTATTTTATTTCTGAGAGATGCCAGGTATGTTTGGGTGAGGGAGAAGGATAAACCATGTAGGGTGTACCGTTGTAATACTGAAGATGGAGCTACATATGGGGATGTTTACTGGTCTGGGTGTTAGGGGGTAACTATAAGAGGTGGAGTGGGAAGGTTTGTTTAGGTTGGAATGATAAGAGGTGTTATATGCTGCTAATGTTAAAAGTAGCAAAGTGGTTGTCAGCAAGGGCTGCTAGTTCATGAAATTTATTGCGAGTTGGATGCTTTTAGCTTTGTTTGCTATTTGTGTTTTATTATTAGCCATTTTAGTTAAATTGATTTAGATAAGGATGTGCTGTTTGTAGCAGTAATTGAAGTGGGAGAGGTGTAGAAGATTAATTTTAGTTGGAGTGTATTAGGTGGAATGTTTTGATTGGACATACTGTCATGAGGGAGTGGCTAGTGAAGCATAAACATAAGGAAAGTGGGATTGGGTGGGAACTGGGGGTAGGGTAGTGGAGCAGAGTGAGCCCAAAGCATAGCAAGGGAGAGCGGACTGGGTTGAACCTTGTGGGTCAAGCAATCACCTTATGCACCAAACAGGTCAGTGTCTACAAATAGTTAACATACTGCAATATCTAATGTTATTTTCAAGTCATTCCCTTGTATGCAAATGCTTAAATATGCAGAAAGTATCACTTTTCAAGTAAATACTATTACTTTTAGGTTATACACTAACCTAATCCCTAGTTATTTGTAAGAAGAAAGGGAGCAGGGTTGTCAATGTTCTAGTTGGTGTGTGAGCCGCTACCCTGCCAGTTTAGAAAGTATACAGTAGACAGGCTCTACTACACAATAAAGTTTAAAATCACATACACTGAATGCACTTCAGCTATCTCATTGTTTCAGTGTCAATTCCATATATAATCTCTCTTCCCAAACTTTTCTGACCTCTTCTGACAGATTCCTATAGTTACTGAGCAATATTTTACATGCCCTACTAATTATCCTTTCTTAACAGCAGAGTATGTTCTAGATTCAATTAAAAACTCAACCTGTGCAGGTCTTTCATTTAGGATTCCCCTACTCTTTCCTTTTGCCTACAATCGGATATCAATCTCCAATACGGGTGGGAATCAATAGCTTGCAATCCAAATGTCTTCTCGGACTCTTCCTGTTCTGTTACATTTCCTTCTCTATTTGTTCCCAGTACCTTGGTTCCTTTCCCATCTTCCTACAGTAAATTTCAGCCCCCCACTAGTCCATTATCTGCATTCCTTATTGTAGTTAATTCCTATCAGCAGGACCTACTTTCTCCATTCCCATGTTGGCTTAGTTCTTAGTATACTTTCTGCTACATTAATAATATATTATGACTGCTCTTCTACTTGGGGATCTGCATCCAAAATCCCATCCTTTATTTCTTGAATTACCCCCCCCCCTTTTTTTTATAATCGTCCTTTTCCACTTTGAACTGTGGCTTTCTACTTGTCTTACATATGAGTCGTACATGTGTAGCTTGAAAATATCCCTTCAAATCATGCAATTCTAAACGTCCTTGTTCTGTTGGAAGGATCAAATTATCGGGTCTATATTAGAACATCGAAGTTTCAAAACTTCGAATGTTCTAATATCGACCCCTATTCAGCAAAAGCAGAAAATATCGAAGCAACAGAAAACCAAATTTTTTCCTAGGGAAAGAATTTGGTTGTCCATTTCTGTTGCTTCAGTATATTCAGTGCTGTGGTGGAAAGTTACGGGTCGGGTTCAGGTAAGTGTGCGATTGAGTGCGGGTTAGGTTAGTTAGGGTTATGGTGCGGGTTAGGTATGTGTGCGATTGTGTGGACGTGAGGGTTAGGGCAGGGTAGGTGGGTTAGGGCGTGAGTGAGGTGAGTGTGTGACAGTGACAGACCTTAGGGTTAGGGTTAAGGTAAGTGGATAGTTAGTGGTGTGTGTATAGTTTAGTGTAGGGTTAGGTGTAATATTTTAGGTATACGTGTGTGGATTGCTGTTTATTTGGTGTGTGTGTGTGTGTGTGCTTGTGGAGTGTGTGTGTGTGTGTGTGTGTGTGTGTGTTTTGGAACAGCGAATTTTTTCCCTAGGAAAAAATTCACTGTTCTGTATGTTAGATGTTTTCAGCTTTCACTGAATAGGGGTCGATATTAGAACTTTCGAAGTTTCCGATGTTCTAACATAGACCCAAATTATCGCACTTGACTCTCGTTCGCTTGCCTTCCCAAATAAAATCATTTAACGCTATCACTGTATACAACTTCTCCTCTGGTTGATAAAAATATGTCTGACCTGTGAAAAAAACTAAAGGGATTAAAGATATTTTTGCTGCTTTTATCTTGGTATCCATATCCATTGGCAAGTATTTCCAGTTTCTCTGCTTTTGTATTATCTTTAGTTTACTCTTTCCCACATATGCTTAGCTGCATAACAAATTTTTAATCCATAATCCTAAACGATTCATTTCGTGTCATAAATATGGGTATTGCCGGACCAACTCGTGTGAGTACATACTTCATAGCTGTAGCCTTTGTTTTATCCTGCAAAAAAGGAAATGTAACAGAATATTCCACAAGAGTGAGATGTCATTCTCTGGTTCCATCAGGTACAAAATAATATTTACAAATAAAGCCAACTTTTCTTGAATAGCATATAAAATACATCTTTGAATTTCTGAGTCCTTTATTTTCTTTGCCAGTGGTTCCAACCATAATGCAAACAACCAAGGGGGAAAAGGACACTTCCAATTTCTCATTTTTTATACCATCTTTTGTTTAGTCTCTTCCCACATATCCTTAGCTGCCATAACAGAATCCTTTTTAATCCAGACTCCTACTTCATGTTATGTCCCCATAACATGGGCATTAATGAACCGATTTGTGTGGGGATACATAGTTTACACCTATTGCCTTTGTTTTATCTCAACTAAAATTGTATCCAAAAACAAACATCAAATTGTTTCAACGTTTGTGACAACACTGAAATGTCACTTTCGGGTTTTATCAGGTATAAAAGATAATCTACAAATAAAGCCAACTTTCCTTGGGTACCATACCAATTATATCCTTGAATTTCTAAGTCCCTTATTTTCTTTTACAACTGTTCTAAATATAACAAGAACACCACAGACAAGAGAGGATACCCCTGCCTGGTTCCTCTGCTCAGATTTAGCAGAGAGGAAGCCATCCACTTTAAATTTCACTTCCGATCCCTCACACATCCTCCTAGTCAGTCTTATAATTTTATCAGGGAATGCAAATACTTCCATTGCCTTGCTCATAAAATCCCAGCTTACTCTGTCGAATGCTTTTCCTGCATCAAGACCCACCAACAGCAGTGGTATTTTCTTACATTCTGCTTCCTTCTGGATCATCACAGTTCTATTATTGTCGTCAAATGCCTGCCTCCCCTCCACAAAACCATACTGATCCAGGTCCATCAACTTTGGCATCACCTTTGTCATTCTTTTAGCTATTATAAACGAACACTTTATAATCGTGGTTTAGACTTAAAATTGGCCTATATGAAGCAGGATCTGATGGGTCTTTACCATCTTTAGGTACTACAGTTTTTTTCCAGGTTGTTAGTGCTTCTTTTCCTTTTAAAATACCGTTAAACAAAACCTTCCAGATCTTAATCATTTTTTCCTCCTAGCTTGTAAACTTCCACAGGAATACCATGTATTTCTGATGACGTTCCTGCAGACTGGTTATATTTCACCATTATCATCTCCTCTTATCTTGTTAAGTAACTGAGCCTCATCTACCTCTAACCTTGGCACATTTAATTCTTCCATAAACATTTCCATTTTTACCTTTTCTTGATTTCCATACATCTCCATTTTATTCAGATATGTATAAAAATTCTGAAATATTTTTAGTACTGCTACAGGATCTCTGGTCATCTTCCTTGTTATAGATGCCCTAAGCTTGGCAACAACCCTTTCTACTTTTTGCTGTCCAAGTCGTTATGTTAAAAGCTTTTGTGCTCTGGAGTTATCAAAAGAACATTGTTTAATAGCAGTCTTTCTAAACTCTTGTATATTACTGAGGTAATCACTTATTTTCTGTTTACCATTCTGCAATTGCTCCTCCACTTATTCTGTGAGATTCCCTCTACTCCACAATACTGACATTTGTCAGTCCCTCTAAATAATTCTTACTTCTTAATCTTATTTCAGTCTTATTTCCAGCCTATTTTTAAACTCCACTCTAATTTTATCCCAGTCACTAGCTATATCTTCCAAAGAAATTTCTATCTTCCCTAATAAATCCCAAATACATTTCCACTACCCATTCCTTAAATTCCTCTCTTTTTTCGAGATAGGTGGGAAAGCACCAGTGCCTCATTTTTATTTTAGTCATTACTGGCCATGTTACTGGCCATGATCTGAAGTAGTTTTTGGATGTGTATCTAACTTTCAATTAAATGCACATGTTCCTGTGAAACAGAATTTCTATCTAGCCTAGCCTACTTTTTGTACCTTGGGGAATAATACGTAACTTCACTCCAAACTCCTACTACCAAATTCACATCTTCCATGTCAAATACTTTCATAAATGTCTTCAAAAATATACCCTCTTTTGTTATGTTTTCCTCATCAATACCCCCCCCCCCTGATACATCCTTACTATTGCAAATGAAATTCCAGTCCCCACCTATACGTAACATTCCATACTGAAAGCTAAATTTCTCCCAAAATTTTCTTAAGCTCCATTACAGCAGTTTAGGTGGAATAAAAATACATGCAATCATCCTCCCTTGTCAGTATTCCCCTAAATACTGCAAATCCATTATTATATATTTTCCTCTTACATGACTATTGGAACTCCTCTTGCAATCGATAAAAGTACTCCCCTTGTCCTCTCTTCCCAGATATTCCACTGAATGACCATCCTGAAAGCTGTTCTTTATCAAATTCACATCCCCAGTTATTTCCAAACAACTTCCCTATGCCATAACTGTACATTTTTAATACAGTTCACCACTTTCTTTTTTGTATATATCTGAGACCATTTACATTTAAAGATAATAGAAAGCACTGTCATTACATTAAGAAATGATTATTCCCCACCTGTTGTGACAGCTTTTTTTGTAAAAGTGTAGTTTCAGCTTTTGAGCTACATGCATACACTGTTTGGCAGGTTTCTCTCTTGTACGGTTGTTTCTTGTTATCCATTTGAACCCACTTCACATCTTACAAAATATTTTGTTTCAAAAGAAACAAAAAAACACACACCTAGAACACCCCTAAAACCTACTAACTTAATACCAACACACAAAACCATATACATCTTGAAGTTTAACCCTCTTTAAAAAAAACAGCTGTCCCTGACTGACCATCACACTCATAGACTTGGATTAACTTATAAGGAAGGATACCCATGCTAATTGGCCGGGTACAGTCTATGCTTCTACTTCCACAAAGTGCTCTCTGCTTTTGTCTTATCTTTATTCTTCTCCCAAATTCGAAAAATACTTGAATGTTTTCAAAAAACTTAATCTCCTACCCATTGAAGGCTATTGAAAAAATAAGTATTCTGTTTTTATTGCCCCTTATCAGATTGTCCTCATAAAGACATAAGAACCATACACACAGTTACCTTTACTAAAAGCATTAAATTTATTTGCTAGAGAACTTTTTTATTATATTCAGTGTTTATGTATATGCTTCAACTTAAAGCGGGTTACTAAATCAAGCCAAGGGCCTTAATCTTATGCAAGAGTAAGAAATGTATACAATTTCTTTTTGTATCATGTTCTTTTGGCCAGACTTTTTTTTCCCACAGTGCAGTGCCTACCTTTCCTAAAGCTAAACAAGAGAAAGAACGAAGGAAAAAACAGAGATAGTTTACTTTAGTATCCCTATTACACTTGAAAATAACCAAGAAAGCTTTACAGCACAGTGTTGATTATCTGAACTAATTGGGACCTAGGGTAGTTCAGATAATCAAACATACAACTGAACCAGACAAAAAATGTTTTTTCTTCATGCAAGAAATACACTTTTCAACCATTCAATGACTCTAGAGGACAATAAAGACTATTTTTCACGAGTGGGCTACAAGCTCAAAAAATAAGCAGAAGTAAATACGTATAAGGATAACATATTCAGACTATGATTTTTCCTAGTCGAAAAATTTGGAAGGCTACTTCTGGATAATGGACATTTAGATAATCAGCTCTCTACTGTACTCTACATGATGCAGTTTATGTGATGCAATATAAATATAATACTGTTAAGAACAAAACTTTGTTTCACTTAGTGTTGACTTCTTCCTCTTTCCCCTCCTAAATGTTCTTCCAAAATTAATGACATGAAGTAGGGCATATGATTTGGACTCCTCTACAAGTTTAACGAAGTCATCCAATATTTCCAGATTTTTTTGTTCTGTCATGTTTCACAAATATAATGAATGTTTTATAATCCCACACATGTCAATTTCAGAGTTGCTGGGTTTTCTTCCTGTTGATCTGCATCTAGCAAATCCAGTCACTGTTTCATTTCCATTGTACTCCCAGATCTTTTAGTAAACTCTTGTTCTTTTCTCTCTCAAGCATTTTCTTTTGAAACACCAGAAATTGTTTCACTGGCACAGTCTCTCTATGGGTTTTACTACTAGAAGAACAAGTAGTACAATCTCCTGGTTGACAACTCACTTTTTGATGGACAAACTATTGTATTTCCTCCATGGCATGTACTGCATCAAAAAAAATATTTTGACCCTCCAGGAAAGAATATTCTGAAAATTCCTGGATACAGCAGCTTGAATCTTGCCTGCTTTTCAATATTCCCTGATTAATGGAATTAATTTACTCCCTTCTGCCTGGTGTAAACAATTCATTGTCATCCACTTTTAGTATTTTGTCCTCCTGCCACAGTTTTGTCAGAACCAACTCTTTCTGCTACTAAGATTGCATCTTTACTATTAAAGGTCTAAGTTGCTTTCTCATGGCCAGGTTTGAAGCATACATACAAAATGCCCTTTCAATTAACAACTCCTGCTGTGAAATACCAGTCCAGCTGCTTAGTTGTGTTTTCATAAAATTAATGCAGTCTGTTCCTTCCAACTTCTCTGGTACAGTATAAAATCTAAGTATTCCATATGTGCACTGTCCAAAGCAAAAGTATTGCTGCAAAAACACGACTCCACCAAAAGTAAGCAGCAAAGCAGGTAAAGGAAGAAAAACGCCAACACACAATTAGGACTGTGTTACTCCAAATAAACACAAGGATGGTATACAAGCAGTATCAAAGGTTTATTTAACGTACATCCACTCTGGTAACGCTGCTGAAAAGCAACTTCATCAGAATAAAACCAACCCCTCATAACATTCAATTTATATACACCTGTTTGAATGATACAATCAAAATTTAAAGGGATACATACTATATAAATAAACAGTTCAGATCTTACAGGTATGAGAGTATGAATGATATTAAAAGCCTGTGCACCACTGTGAATGCATTTAATAAAAAAATACATAACTATTAAAAACACAGTACATTTGACCTGCTATAGATCATAAAATCAGCCTGTACTAAGATTGTAGAGATCTATAACTTTACAACTGGTCAGCCTTTAATTTAAGATATGGGGCTATAGAAATAGAATCATTAAGCCCTGGGTGTTTACTGGATTCCAATAAAATCTGCCAACATGTCTCTTTGTGAGATAAAAGTGCAGGCCAATTACCCCCCCTAATGCACTGTGAAACAGATTCCAACACAAAGAACTTAAAAGAAGCTCCTTCACATGTCAAGGTATGTCTGAAAAGTGCATTGGTATTAACCTTTCTCTGAATGTCGTAGGCGTGTTCATATATACGCCTCCTCAGCTGCCTCTCCGTCTTGCCAACATAAAATGCCTGGCAAGAACGGCAGGCAGCAAGATATACCAATCCCCTGGAGTTGCAATTATACAAACCATCTGACCATAATTTTCTACTTCTACTTTCCAAGTACAAGCTGTCCTGGTTAATAATATATTTACATTGTGGGCAACACCCACAGCGAAACGTACCCTTTCTCAGCATACTTGTTCTTTTCATCATAGGATTCTGTTCAAGAACCCTTTTAACGTTAAATCCCTTCCTATATACTACTCTACAGGTCAAATCCTTAAAAATGGCCAGATCTGTAAATTCTTTAAACTCATTAAATTCTCTCTCAATGATATACCTAATCTCTCCCGCTTGCTGGCTATATTGGGTAATAAACATCTGTTCAGAACTAGAAATCCCTTGAATTTCATTTAACAGGACATCTTCTCCCATTGGTTTGGCCTTCCCCAAAATGGGGGCAAAGCGGGTAGATCTCAAGTTACTGACTTCTTCAGAAACAGAATTGATCAAACCTATAGGGTACCCCCTTTCCAAAAAGAAGGATTTTAATTTCTCCCCTTCTATGACAAAATCATTTTCTTCTGATGTCATACGGGACACCCTTACGTACTGCCCCTTCACAATAGATCTTTTTTGAAATTTGGGATGAGAACTGGCATAGTGGAGATACCCATTGGAGAATGATGGTTTCCTATAAACACGGGACTTAAAACGATCATTCATTTTACTAAGAGTTACATCCAAATAATCCAACTGTTGGATAGTAACATTATAAGTAAAACGTAAAAATCCCGTGGTGGTATGAAGATATTTTACAAACTCGTCTATGCAGTCACGGGGTCCTACCCAAAAAATGCAGATATCATCCAGGAACCTTGAGTAGTGAATCCAATATTTGGAAAAAACACTATTCAAAACAAATTTTTGCTCCCAGATGGCTAAAATCATGTCTGCATAAATGGGGGCACAATTTGCCCCCATGGCAACCCCAGAGACTTGTTGAAAATATTCTCCTGAGAAGTAGATATAATTGTACTTTAATACCAGTTCTAATAAATGTAACACCAAATGGACGTCATTGTTGGTCACCCCATTGCACCCCCACAAGGCTTCCTCAATCCATTCAAGCCCTATGTTGTGTGGTATCACAGAGAAAAGGTCGACCACATCTATGGTAACAAAGAGCATGTCAGGTCTAAATAAGTCTGGGGTGACACCTCGAAGAAATTCCCAGGAATCTTTAAGGAGATGTTCTTGTCTCCCCCACAATTGTTTCAATTTCCAATCTAGGAATTTTGATAAATTGTGGGTTTTAGATCCCTGTGCTGCCACAATTGGGCGCATAGGAGGATCCTCCATCACCTTATGTACCTTAGGTATCCCGAAAATTACGGGTACCTTAGGGTACAAGTTTTCCAAGAAATTATAGATATCCATTTCAATAATTTCTTGGTCCAGAAGGTCCTTAAGGGCTAAGTCGATAATTTTGTAAGAAATGTTGACCTCATTCAAGGAGGCTATGGAATATTTGTTGGTATCCATCAAAAGATTATGCATTTTGGTCTCATACATAAGCTGGTCCATAACCACTGTGCCACCCCCCTTGTCAGGTTCCATGACACGGACTCCTAAATTACCACCAAGTTCATCCAAGAGGTTTCTCTCAGCCATATTCAGATTGGAGGTGTAGCAATTCTTGCCAATCTTCCTCCTTATTTTTTGTTCAATCCTATTCTCCAGATTCTTTAACTGGGGGTGCAAAGGGGGATTATATGAACTAGATTTTTTTAGATTAAATGCATGTAGTTGTGAAATATTACCAAAAATGTATTGCAAATTTAATCTACGTATAAATAACTTAACATCCAACATGGTGTTCACAAGATTACAGCCTTTACTGGGCACAAACTTAAATCCTTTAGTAAAAAGGGAGAACCATGTTTCTGTAATAGCCAGATCACTATAATTGTAAATATGGTAGTCATTGAGGGAATATTTAAAAAATTGGCCAATAGGAGTAACCACTATCTGCTCTCCACTTCCCAATCCCCTCTGTCTCCTCTCTGCTTCCCCCTCCAACCCTTTGGGGGAAAGACCCTCCCCTCCTGTTGATGAAACCCCATATGTGGCCCATGTATCTGCTGTTGGTAAGCTTGCTGGCGTAAACGCTCCGATCTCCTGGGTAAAAAATCATCCTGTTCAGATTCATCATGGCTACCCATAGGTGGAAGGGGCTCTAGGGGCGGAGATGTTTCCAAAACTACCCTAGAATCATCCCTAGGGGCAGGTGATATTCCATAACCATTTCTAGCCACAGGGGGGTTAGGATACTGTTTGCCTTCTGCATACTCTCTTAAATCTCTATTTAATTTCTTGTATTTACGATTTAAAACTAGGTTACATTGTTGGTCAATATGCTTTCTCATCTCATGGTACTTCTGTTTTTCCCCTTCAATTGTAAAAAGCAAATCAGTACTAATCAGGTCATAATATTTAAAAATATCTTTGTGCAACATTTGCATATCCTTTTCATTCCGCTTAATAATAGCTTTGACAATCCCCAACCCACATTCATCAAACAATCTAATGAGCTCGCAGTGAAACTCACTACCACGCTCAACATGATGAGGGTATTTATATACCCGTAGTCCCTTAGGGACAATACGTTTGTTAAAACACTCTTGTAGGTACAAATTGTCCAGCTCCATAGTTTTATATTTATATAAGGTTTGCTGAAGCAAGCGCATATTGTCTGAAAACGAACTGTTGTTAGAGCTACTCACAATGTCCTCATGGAAGGAAAACACCGGCTTATAGGCCACCCAGTCCTGAAAGGAAGAAGGCGGTGGTAATTCCTGAGATATGTTTTGAGGTATTGTAGGATTAGTAATTTCCTCATCTGGCAAACGTAAAGCAGCCGGAGTACGAGCAAAGCTGCAGGAAGCACCTGGGTCCATAAAATCACTCGTTTGTAGAGGCGGTTTAAAACCGCTAGATGAACCACCAGTTTTTGTTGAGAACGCCTTGAGCAGCTCGCGCTGCTCGGAAATAACTGTCTGTAACCCTTGACCTAAGGGCGTAAGCAACTGCACCAGCTGGGTTAACTGTCCCGTGAGTTGGCGTGACCAGGAAGCTACAGATGAACCGCTTTCCTCTCCACTAGCGTCGCATACACTAGCACCAGGACTCCTTAAACCTGCCTCCATAACCAACCAAAGCAAAAGTATTGCTGCAAAAACACGACTCCACCAAAAGTAAGCAGCAAAGCAGGTAAAGGAAGAAAAACGCCAACACACAATTAGGACTGTGTTACTCCAAATAAACACAAGGATGGTATACAAGCAGTATCAAAGGTTTATTTAACGTACATCCACTCTGGTAACGTTTTCGTTAGTTTCCTTGTACTAGAAGAACAAGTAGTACAATCTCCTGGTTGACAACTCACTTTTCCTTGTACTAGAAGAACAAGTAGTACAATCTCCTGGTTGACAACTCACTTTTTGATGGACAAACTATTGTATTTCCTCCATGGCATGTACTGCATCAAAAAAAATATTTTGACCCTCCAGGAAAGAATATTCTGAAAATTCCTGGATACAGCAGCTTGAATCTTGCCTGCTTTTCAATATTCCCTGATTAATGGAATTAATTTACTCCCTTCTGCCTGGTGTAAACAATTCATTGTCATCCACTTTTAGTATTTTGTCCTCCTGCCACAGTTTTGTCAGAACCAACTCTTTCTGCTACTAAGATTGCATCTTTACTATTAAAGGTCTAAGTTGCTTTCTCATGGCCAGGTTTGAAGCATACATACAAAATGCCCTTTCAATTAACAACTCCTGCTGTGAAATACCAGTCCAGCTGCTTAGTTGTGTTTTCATAAAATTAATGCAGTCTGTTCCTTCCAACTTCTCTGGTACAGTATAAAATCTAAGTATTCCATATGTGCACTGTCCTCTAATTCTATTATTTTTTTGAAATATCACTTCTTAAACAGTCTCATACTCAGCCAGTCCTTTCATTTCAACCTGTGATTTTTGCAGGTTTATCACCTCATCTGATCCTGTTTAATGCTTCCTCCCATTTATCCAACCTTTTATTATTTGAGTTGATATACCCCTTCAGTGTTTCATTTATTTTCATCAGGTCTGAATACATCTGATTTATTTTTCCTCTAGTTTTCTGGAAATCTTGTCTTACATTAAAGCTGGAGCTTGCAATGCTTTTTGCTGAACAGCTGCAAAATTCTTCCCAATCAGAGTTTTCTCCTCACCTTTCGTAATTGATTTTCTTTCAGATTCTCTGAATTTATTTTCTGCTGCCATCCAAGCAGTGCACTTACTAGGTTACAGAAATTTAACCAAAAAGACAAGTTCATTGGTTCTCTTTTCCGAGTTTCTCTTTCACACTGGGAGAGCTGAAATTAAGCTGTTACTCAGTGTGCAGCCATCTTGGAAGTCACCTTGAGTTTTTATCTTAAGAACTGCTGGCGCATGATCTGAAACGGTTAAAGGATGGGTATCAAAGTTCTCATTTAAATGGACATGCTCCTGTGAAACATAATTCCCATCAAGTCTAGTCCAGTTATACCTTGGGGGAATAATATGGTAAATTGTCTCAAGTGTTCCTGCTACTGAATTCACGTCCTTCATATCCATTATTTTCACACATTTCTTCAAAAATCTACCCTCTTTTGTCATATGTTCCCACTGACACCCCCAAATGCATCCTCATTGTTGCAAATCATATGCCAGTCCCCATATACAAGTAGTATTCCCTGATGAAAGCTGATTATTTTTCCCAAATTTTTAAGCTCTAAAATAGCAGTTTTAGGTGGAATGTAAATACATGCCAGTGTAATCCTCATCCATTGCCAGTAGCCTCTTACTACTACAAATTTGATTTTTTTCCTATTTTAGCACTACTGGAGCTACAGTAGCACTTAGTATTAATACGCCTCTTTCCCTTGTTCCTATTCTGCAGAATATCCATTCTGAAATCCTTTTATCAAATTCACATCCTCAGTTCTTCCAAAATCTGTTTTCTGTAGCACTGCTATTTGCACTCTGCATTTCTTAATATAATTGTGTTTTTTTTTTTTTTTTTTTTTTTTTTAAATTTCTTCTCTATACCCCGTGAGACAATTCACATATCAAGATAATAAGGAAGAGTGTCACCATTAAGGTAGGAAGTCATTATTCCCACCTATTATATATGGCAGCTTTTTTCAAAAGTCTAATTCCAGCTTTCGTGGTACATGCACCAATTAATGTTTGGCAGATTAATTTTCACACATTTTTTTCTTAACACTGGAATCTATGTCACATTTTACAAGACATTTATTTTAATAAAAACGCTCAAAAAAAACCCCACAACCTATTAAATTAAAACACACAACTGTGTACATCTTCACAGTTAATCTGAACTTAAGGTTATCCATGCAAGGACACGTTATTGCCTGTGCTGCTCTTTAAAAAAAATAAAAATAAAAAAAAACAGACACTGATTAGTGTAACCTTTATTCGCCCTCCACCAGATGTGAAACTTGCATACTTTCAGAAATTAACTAGCCTTGAAGAAATCCGTGTTTTTCGTCTTTTATTGCCCTATTATCAGCTTACCTCCATTACAGAAAAAAGTAAAATGCATTCCTCTGGCAACGACTGAAACACAAGCCGAAACATTTTACTGCTAAAGGTAAATTTTTCATTATATTAAGTGGAAACAAGTAAACACGAGAACACTGAAAATTTATTAGATTAAGCCAAGGGTCTTAATCCAGACATTCACCTATGCAAAAGTAGGAGAAAACATCCGCTCTACATATATTATGATTTGTATACTTTTACACACTATTTTCTACCTTAAAAACCCAAGATTACAGCCTATTAACTTAGGCATGCACTTAACTAGCTTTTCTTCCCTTCTTGCTCTATAATGCTTACCATATACCACCATACAAAAATGAGAAGAAAAAAAAAGGCATCGGTTTACTTTAATAACTTCATCACATACAAAAACTAATATATGTTAAAAGTATGTCATTTATATTGTGGAAAGTTTTGTAGAACTAAAAATACTTTATAAAATATGCAATTTATACTGTTAAAAAATTGTTTTACAGTTACCTTTTTTTCTTTCTCTTCTCACAGTTCCTCCAAATATTAATGACATGGAGTGAAGCAAATACTTTTCAGTTCCTCATAAATTTAACAGTCCTAACAAAAATCCACTCTCTGCAATTATTCTTATACAGACATATTTCAGTAATGCGATGCTTTGTTGCATCACATTTATTCCCTAATTTCCATGTTGCTGGTCTTCTTCCTCTGCATTTCTATCTCCAAATTCCAGATCCCGGGTCAATTCCATGGTGCTTGCAATTCCTCTGGTCAACTCCTGCTCTTTTCTCCGTCTCTCATGCATTTTCCTTTGTAATAGTGGGAAGAGGTTCACTGGCAAAGTCTCTCTGCATGTTTTATTATCCGCACAATAAGAAGCAGAGCCCCCTTTTGCTTGTTGGCTCATTTTTTGTTGAACATACTTTTGCATTTCCTCCTTAGCCTGTTCTGCATAAAATAATGACCGATCCTCCAAAAAAAAAAAATATTCCTAAGACAAGGATACAGCAGCTTGAATCTCATACCTCTCTCACAACATTCCCTGATTAATGGAATAAATTTGTTTTTTCTGCCTGATGTACAGTAAATTTTCCACAAATACTGTACTCTTTCCAACTTTTAATACTTTGTCCATTTGCCACAGTTTTATCAGGATCAACACTTTCTGCTAGCAGGTTTGCATCTTTACTAATTGTCTTGGCTACTGTCTCATGGCCATATCTGGAGCTTACACATGGTGTGTCCTTTCCATTAACAGTTCCTGTTGTTGAATACCAGTCCAGTTGTTCATTGAGACTTCAAAAAATTAATATATAGTGTGTTTCTTACAGCATCTCTGGTACAGCAGAAAATCTGCCAGGAGAGATCTTTTTTGCAATGATTTATCAAAATTGGGTGAGACATTGGCTGTGACAGAACTGACCATTGCGCTGCCAAGAGCCACTGAAGTAGCCTCATATGATACCTTGAAAGGGGTACTAAGGTTATGGTCGCTGCCATAGTTCCAAGAGCTTGAAGAACCTTGTTTTTGGAAATGATTATTTGTACCTGTGGCCTTAATTTATGTAGCCTGTGGAGAGGAAGAGAGGCTATACAAGAAACTGTATTTAGGCATATTCCTATAAATTCTATATCCTGTGTAGGAGCTAACTGGGACTTTTCTGTGTTGATTGAAATGTCCAAAGATTCAGAAAAGTGGAACACAAGGTCTGTGGCGTGAAGCAGTAGATGCCTGGAGGGGGCGGTGAGGAGCCAGTTGTCTATGTATGGAAACACTTGGAATCCACATCATCTCAAGTGAGCTGTGACCACTACCATGCATTTGGTGAACAGCAGAAGGGCAGTACTCTGAACTGGAATTAACTGGCTCCCAGCCAGAAGGGGAGGAACCTTCTGGAGCATCTGTCCATCTTTATGTGGTAATATGCATCCTGAAGATCTATAGAGCACATTGTTCTTCTCCAGAAAGGGAGGGATAGACTGAATTGCGACCATCTGAAATTCAGTCTATTGAACAAACTTGTTCAAAAGGCTGAGATCCAATACTGGTCTCCAGTCCCTTGTCTTTTTTGGCACTAAAAAGAACCTTGAGTAAAATCCGGAGCCTTTTTGGTCTGGTGGGACTTCTTGGAGGACTCTTTTTGAGCAGCTATTGAATTTCTACTGCTGCTTGCTCCCTCTGATTAGATGGATCATCAGGGATCCACTGTTGGGACTTTGGTAAGAGACTAAAGGGAATTTTTGTAACATCTGGTGATAATTCTTTACACCGACGTATCTGAAGTCATCATCATTAGCCAAGCTGTTTGGTGCAGTGAAAATCTTCCCGACTCCTTCCTGAGGGAAGCAATTGACCCTCCATTCAGAAGCACTGGTAGGGCTGTCCAGAAAAGGAATCTTTTGAGACCTGATTATGCGGACCTCTTCTACCATGGGAAGGGCGTCCTCCATTACAACCCCCGCCCCCCCCTGCTCCAAGCGGAGTAGTCAAGTGTGTTCTGAAAAAGGCCCTTGAAATTTACTGAACCACATTTACTCTGCTCCTCTGATTCCTTGAGTAGGATCATTGAGGAGTAGAAAAACGGATGCCCACAGCAGAAAGGGTCTTTCCATCTTTCTCACACCTGGCTAGTGTGTCTCTGACTTTGGGGCCAAACAAGGAAGAACTATCAACAGGAGCATTGACGAAGGAAGACTTGAAAAGTTCCACGAAGTCACCCAAGCACATCCAGGTGTGAGGTCTTATGGCAACGCCTGTATCCGCTGCCCTAGGTGTTCCCTCAGCTGCATGAGCAATAAGCCGCATGGACAAATTCAATATAGACTCCAAGGTGGCAATCCGAGAAGCATCCTTATCCCTTACCTCATAAGACACGGCTCCAGCTAGGGAATCAGACAGTTCCTTTATCAGATCTCGAGTCTAGTAAAATGTGTCATGAAATTCAAGGACCTAAGAGCAAAGGTTGAGGATGCAAAGACCTACTTCCCAAACCTGTCCATCATCCGAGACTCTCAGGAGGGGGGACAGTGGAACTTTCCTCGGCAAGTTGCTTCTTGTTGGCCGCCACCACCATGGCATCTACTGCTAAACCATTTCTCCAATGTGGTTGATCTTCATGAGCTATCAAATTTTATCTGGCCCCCAGGGAATCGGCTCTATGGAATTAGGAGCCTTCCATGCCCGCTGCATAAGATTAATAAGGTAGTCAGTGGGAGGGGTCACCCAGGAAGTAGATGGGTGAGCACCGAAAGCCTGCAAAAACACAGATTACTCAGAGGATGGGTTGGTGGACTTCCAATCACCCCTCTGTTTCAGGATTTCTAGAACATCTACAAAGCAGACAGCTTCAGGGGGTGACCAGGGGAACCCTCCCCTTCATCATAACCTGTGCCAGGGTCCCAAGAGCTGACCCTGGTACCAACAAGGAGGCTACTGTCGACACCGAGACAGCTGGAACCGGAATAGTCAAAGTGATGGGCTCCAAACCTTGAAAGGAGGTTAAAGGATAAAAATCCAGAGGAGTCCTCAGAGTATGCCTCGGTTCCAGGAGGGAGAGAAGTCTGTGTCGGAAGACTCCTGGCCGCCAAAAGCTGATTCACCAATCTAACTACATGCACTTCGGAAAGACTTCTGGATGAACGGACCAACATTCCCGAGGGAGACTATGACCTATCTATGAAAACTGGGGAGCTGACCAAAAATGGGTCTACAGAAGGGGACTATCTTGTTCTAGGCAGTACAAATGCTTCGAACTTCAGCACCATAAGCTCCGGAGGAGATGGAGAAGTCTGAACAGAGCAGGAAGACAAAGCTGGTGCTGACGAGGTTGTCGGTCCCCAGACTGTGGTAGACGAGATCAGTGCTGACACCAATGGTACCGATGGGGACTTAACTATCGATACTGAAAGTTGCTTTTCAGTTAATTTTTGCCATTTTAGCCCTTCGTTCCGAAGATGTAGATTGAACCAGTGACGAATTTGGCACAGAGTGCCTTCTCTTTTTAGACTCTAACTTGGACAACACTGGCTTACAGAGGGCTTCTTCAAAAGGGGACTTCAACAATCCTTTTAAAATAAGCTTATTCCGGCATTCTGCCAAAGTTCGGGCACTGAAACCTTAGCAGATCTTACAGCCAGATTTTAGGTCAGGTAAACCCAAACAGTACACACAGGAAAGAAGCCCATCTGAATTGGGCATCTTTCTATCACAATCCTGATATTGTTTAAATCCTGACATGCCCTTCTTTTCCATGTTTAATTAACACACACCCTATACACTTAAAAAAAAAAAAACTACCAATGACGGTAGAAAGAAATACCTATAATAGGTAAAGAAAAAAAGAGGTAAAGGGAGATAGTAGAAACAAGTTAACAACTATGGTAACAAAACACAGTTGGGTAAAAGGGGTAAAAAAGTATCAAAATACACAAAACGCTCAAATAATAGGGGGGAAAGTACTATCTGAAGATAAATTAGGTTTGATACAATATATAAAAGGTATAAATATGAAATAAAGGCACGTAGCTGGTGAGTATCGACTGATGTGTCTTGTTTTCAGCGTGGCAAATGAGATCTGGGGTAATGGTGAGGGGGGCATTGTGGGCAGAGCCTTAGCTCGAGAAAGTTTGGCTGGTGTGAGCTGTATAATAGCTGAGCCAGTTCCGAGGAGTCACAACAGTCCCATTCATTAAGAATGAAGATTGGCATCAGATTCTCAAGTTTTCCCTATGTGTTCTGTCCTCCAGTTCTACCAGTTCTGAAACATCTCTTCTCAAATAGTCTCATACTCAGCCAGCCTTTTCTTTTCTAACTCCGATTTTTGCAGTTTTATCATTTCAACTTAATATCCGTTTAAAGCTTCTTAAATTTTTCCAGCCTTAATATACTCCTTGAGTGATTCTTTTATTTTCATCAGCTTTGAGCACATTTGACTTATTTTGATTTTCTTTCAGGCTCTCTTCGTCTCTTCTTTATAGGCATCCATGCAGTGTACTTACTAGTCAGTGACTGAATTTTACTCAGATTGACAACATCTCTGGCTGCAGTTTCTCAGTTACTGTTTTCACACTGGGAAAGCTAAAGATAAGCTGTTGCTCAGTGTGCAGTCATCTTAGAAGTCCTGGAGGAGCCTGAGTTTTGGACCAAGTCTGAGAGTGGCCAAAGTCGGATCAAAGACATATCTATTAAAGCCATCTGTTGAGGAACAGACAGAAAAGACATCATCAGATCTTCAGATTTTTACTGCCCCTTGAAAGGAAGATTCACCCTGAGCCAATAATCAACATTCAATCACCAAAAAGCATCCAAAGAAAACAACCAAAACAAAGGAGGCTACTTCCCAACTCAATTATCTAACAAGGGTGGGGAGGGGGTGGGTGTGCCTACTGCAGCAGTGAAGAAATTTGAACATCTATTGTTATGCGTTAAATATTACTTGCATAACTATACTATGTTCTTCACTATCACTGCTCGAAGTAGCATACGAGTAGATTCCCAAAGCTTACCCTATGTGGAAGTGGTAGCATATAGGTAAGATTCCCAAAGCTTACTCTATCTGGGAGAGTAAAGTATAAAGATCCATGATCCCCTGGGGAATAGTCCTAGTAAAGCCTGTCCTAGACACAGAGAAGGAATCTAGTTTGTAGTGTTTGTGAAGGAATGAACAGAGGACCAAGTTGCTGCCTCTAGAATATTTTGAGTCTATCCCTTTACAGTATGCCATCGAAAAGGTTAAGACTCTTGCAGAATGTGCCATAACTTTGCCTCGAATCCTTATATCATGGTGGCAAAAGCAAACAATAGCAGTGGACAACCATCTCGATACTGGATATAGTATGTTTAGACACTGGTTGGCCTTTCTACGTCTCAGTGCAGGAAACAATGTTTAGCCTTCCTAAAGGACTTGGTTCAGTCAAGGTAGTAAAGAAGCTGCATATGCACATCCAATGTATGTAGAATCTGTTCTCCCTTGTTTTCTGGCTTTGAGGTCAAAAAGGCTTCGAGGTTAAAAAAAAAAAAAAAAAAAAAAAAACAGAGATTAATGGCTTGATTCAAGGTAAACTCAGAAACAGCTTTAGGCATGAATAAACTATTAGTGGGTAATGACACTATCCCTGTGAATACCAGACAGGGTTCACCCAACATGACGGCTTGCAACTCAGATACTCACATTGCACATGCCACTGCAACATGTAAAGCAGTTTTCCATGTAATGAACTGCAAAGTCAGCTTAAGAGTCAGTTCAAACAGAGTCAAGGATATTTTTTCTAGAACAAAACCAAGATCCCAAGAAGGAGGAATGTGCATGCAAGGAAGTCTCGTGCAACACTTCTTTCAAAAACTGTTTGACCACAAACAGAAGAAAGAGGGGGATCCGTAGGCAGACAAGTTGAGATGGCTGCAAGATGCATCTTGATAGAAGCTTATGACAAAGCCTTTGTTCAGTAGCTCTCACAAATATTTGAGAACCAGAGGTGTTACTTCCCTATGAGATCCCTTTTATATCGGCAAAGCACCAAACAGAAAATCTTTTCCATTTACCAACATAAGATTTTCTAGTAGCAGGTTTTCTTACCTCCTTCAGTACCGGCTGCATGTCCTCATGATAAAAGTGCCTATAAGGTATTAAAACAGAATAATCCAGGCAGATGACAGACATCAAGATGTATAACTTCTTGTGCTGTGTGAGTAGATCCAGTCAGTAAGGATGCTTATACTAACTGCCCTTGGCAAATTCCTTAAGAATGGAGAAACTAAAGTTATATACTTAACCATAACGATAAATCCATGTTGTCTCATTTTTATCTGGTTCAAATTTTCGGCTGTCACATCCAATCAGATCTGACCTAAGCATCTTCTTTCAGAGCTCTGGATCTGAGGTTCCGACTCCTCCCCTATCCGCAATTCCCTTCTACATAAATTAACTCACATCAAGTTTTCTGACTCTTACTAACTTAAAGAAAAAAATTAAGCATAGGAACTCCAAGAATGTCAAACTAGAGATTCTGCTGTTTGAGACCATATTTCCCAGAGGACAACTTGGAAGGAGGAAGGTGGGAGGAAATTTGTATCGGATGAAAATAAGACAACACGGATCCATCATTCTGGTAAGTGCATGCCTCTCTTATCAAAAGTAGTCTATTTTCATCCAATTCCAACACTGGGGCAGATTCCCTAGTTGCCTAAAAGGACCCTGGGTGGTTTCAAGGAAGGGCATTCCTGAGAATAACAGACCCAAAAGATGAGTGGGCTCTAGATTACACTGCTAGTTTTTCTGGAGATATAAATGTATTAACTGTGGACAATGTTGCTGGAGTGCAAATATCAATGGGAACTATTCATGAATGTTGTAGAGGTAGCAATTACTCTTGAGAAATGAGGCTTTGGTTTTGAGGGCCGAGACAACGGAGTTTTATATACAAAAGAAACACATTCTGAAAGCCATTTAGAAATTACAAATTTTGACATGACGCCTTCCCAATTTTGCTTGGAAAATAAGAAACAGTTGATCTGATTTTCCAATAACTTTGGCATGGTGCAAGTAGACTCTGATCTATCTGTGGACATCTAAGGTATGAATCATATGTTCACCTTTGCTGGAAAAATTAGGAAAAAAAGACTGGCAAATCAATGGATTGATTCAAATTTGCTTCAGATGAGATCTCTTGAGAGAAAGGCAGAATTTGTGCTCACGGATAACCATTCTTATGGAAAATGAGAAAAGGTGGCTTAATTGAGAGTGCTTGTAATTCAGAAATTCATTCAGCAGAAACAGTTTTTCAAGAAACCAGGAGCCTAAAAAACAGCGCAAATGTATGCAGCCAAAAATTTTAAACTAAGAAACCCAAAGGTGAAGGCACCGTTTTTATTTATGGTTTATTAATGTCATTTGTGGTTCTGCAGTTTTACCTTTAGTACACCTAAGCAAGTGTTTTACGCACTACTTGCACCTTTGGGTTCCTTACTTTTTCAAGAAAGTTAATTAAAGTTGGATGCTAATGGGTTAAAGGGGTTTTGGGTCAATGACTGAAAAAAGTTATGTACTCACCATAATGTTCCTTATGAGTTGTCCATTTTCACGTATCCTCAATGGATGGGTTCAATTCAGAACCCTAGGAACAGACTTGGCCACCTGCTAAAGCTTGTGGGCACCAAAAACTCTTGAGCTTCCCCCTTTAGTCACAATGCCCCTGGTTGAATACTTTAGATCGAGCTTGCTGACAGAACAAACAGAAGAAGAAAAAAAAAGGAAGGAAATTCCCATGTTTCCAACAGAGACCATATCTGAATTTGTCAACACTATTTGGATAAGCCAGATTGTGAAAGAGGGTAGAAACCACTCATTCTTCCATAAGAATTAGGTAGGGGATAGGAGGGTGGGGGATTTGAGGATACATGAAAATGGACAACTCAGATGGAATGTTATGGCAAGTACATAACTTCTTTATCTTAACTTGTTAATTTTCATGTTATCCTCAAAGGTTGGGACAGAGTCCCCAGCTACCTTACTTACTGGGTATACTAAGGAAGGATGTTCCGCAGCACCATTGAGCCAAATGATGCTCTACCCCTGGACACCAACTTCAATTTATAATGAGTGATAAAGGTATGGGGTTTAGCTCATGTTGCTGATGCACATTTCCATGGATGCTCTCACTTGGAAAATGGCTGAAGTAGCTACAGCTGTTGTAGAATGAGCCTTGGGGGGGGGGGGGGGGGTTGTAAATGCATCACATGACTTGGAGCAGTTAAGGGAAATGCAGTTAGCCAGCCATTTCACTAAAGTGACTTTGGATACAGCCTCTCCCAATCTGAAATGTGAGGAGGAGATAAAAATCTGGTCCAATTTTCTCAAGTCTTTTGCCCTGTATAGGTAGAAACGTAATTGTCTATGCACGTCCAAGGAGTGTAAACAATACTATGCTTTGTTAGAATAGCTTGGGAAGAATAGAGCAAGTTAATACACTGATTTATATTGTTTTCGGAAACTGCTTTTGGCAGGAGCAAAGGTGGGTTCTGAGTGAAACCCTGTCCCTGTGAAAGACTAGATATGGAGGTTTAGAAGATAGGACTTGAATCTCTGAAATCTTTCTAGCAGAAGTGAGTGCGACTAATACAACAGTCTTTCAGGAAAGGAACTTCATATCACAACCATGGGATGGTTCAAACGGTTGTCGGGGAAATAGCAGTTTGATGAGATCACCCACTGTCACTCTCTTAGGACTTTTCAACATAGGTGGTAAGACCTGGTTCCTCCTTGTTTGCTGATGTACCAGATGACTGACACGCGGTCAGTTTGAATCGCAATCGTTCCAGAGGGAAGAGCAATCTGCAATGCTTGCAATACAAAGCACTGCCCTCATCTCTGGAACATGATGTGTAAAGAGGCCTCTACTGGGGACCAAGTACTTTGGACTGTCCTTCCACTATAAAGCCTCCCACCCTAGCAGGGAGGCATTTGTGGTCACTGTGGCTTTGGGCTGAGGGAGAGAAAACGGAGGTCATTGTAGAATTTGTTCTGAACGAGTCCACCACATTAGATCAATTTTGCAAATGTTGGTGACAGACATTGGTCTGGACATAGAAAGCATCTACCACTGTGCTGCAAACAACCACTTTAAAATTCACATATCTGGCCAGGGGTACAAGAGTTACTGATGCTGTCATGGAGCCTAATGTTCAAAAGAATAATTTGGGAGGCACTTTGTTTCTACTGATTATAGTTGATACTTACCTTTGAACAGTTAGTAATCTTTGCAGAGGAAGAGAGGTTATGGTGTTTATTGTATTTAACACAGCACCTATGAATTATAGGGCTTGGGTAGGGTCTAGATGACATTTTTCTTAGTTGACTGTTATTCCCAAAGAGAAACTTGTTTGAAGAACCTTCTGTCTGGCTTCTGCAAGTTTATATCTGGTTGTGGCAGTGATGAGCCAGTCGCATAGGTATGGTAACACCCGGAATCCATCCAGTCTCAAGTAAGCTAGTACTACTGCCACACATTTGGTGAACACCCTAGGGGCTGTAATGAGACCAAAAGGCAGTATTCTGAATTAATAGTGACAGTCTCCCAGCCAGAAGCATTAAGAATCTCCTGGACCACCTATGCATTTTTATGTGATAGTATGCATCTTGGAGAAGAATCCTGAGTAAAATCCAGACCCTATCTGGTCTGCGGGGACCTTTTGGATGACTTGCTTTTCTAGAAGGTTTTGTGTTTCTAGTGCTGCTTGTTCCCTTTGACTGGGTAGAGCATATAGGATTTTTATTTTTGCAGGATGATGGATTTTGTGAAAAGGGTATAATATAACCTCTGGATATAATTTTCTGCACCCATTTGTCAGAAGTTATCTGTAGCCAGGCTCTCTGGTGCTGGGAAAAATGATCCCAAATGCCTCCAGAGGAGGGCAATCGGGCCTCCATTCAGGAGCACTGTAAGGGTTTATCAAAGAAAGCATCTGAAAAATAAGAAGTTATGTACCTACCATAACGTTTCCATGTTAGTTGTATTCAACTCGCCTTCTTTTTTACTGTTTGGGATCGGGGCCGATCCTCGGCTCCGACTCTGTCATCTTCAATAGCTTGAGAGCTGTTTACTGGCTCAAGGCTACCCCTTATCCCATGATGCCTAGCAACAGCTACCCAGATCTCGTTTGAAATAGCTAATCCCAGACATAATATGAGAGAAACCAGTTATCAAAAAACTGGTTGTTCCATGCATCCTAATATCTAGAATAGGTTAGGAAGACCTAGCCAGAAGAATAACAATAAAAGAATACTCAGCCAGTGAAAAGTGACTCCTCTCGATCCACTAGGACGGGGGGACGGAAAGAGGGACGCAAGAAAGAAGGCGAGATGAAGACTACTAATATGGAACGTTATGGTAGGTACAAAACTTCTTAATGTTAAGTTGTCCATCTCGCCTTCATTCTTGCTGTTTGGGACAGCGTCCCTAGAACCTACCATCCTGGGTGGCTCAGTGGAACAGACTCGTCAGAACACTGGAACCAAAGTCAGCTCTGCTCCGGGAGACCATATCCACCTTGTAATGAGAAATAAAGGTATGAGCGTTTGCCCACATGGCAGCTGCACAGATGGAAACCTAGACTGAAAAGCAACAGAGGTGGCTAATGCCCTAGTAGAATGACCTTTCGGTTTAGTTGGTAACTCTTTATTCCATAACTGGTAAATAAATGTAAGTGTGGGACAACCATCTGGATAAGGTCACCTTGGAAACTGGGAGACCTTGTTTGTTTAAGTCATAAGAAAGGAATAATTGTTCTGACTTTCTTATTTCTTTAGCTCTATGTAGGTAAAAACGCAATTGTCTGTGAAAGTCCAATTGGTGAAGCTTGTACTCTGCCTTGTTGCTATGACTGGGGAAGAAACACAGGAAGATCTATAGATTGATTTAAATTATTTTTGAGCAGACTTTAGGAAGAAACGAAGGATTAGTCCTCCGAGAAACTCTGTCCTTGTGAAACACCAGGTAAGGAGGATGAACACATAGTGCTTGAAGTTCTGAGACACACCTAGTTGAAGTGACAGCAACCAGAAAGGGTGTCTTACAAGACAGAAACTTGATGGAGCAAGATGCTGCTGGTTCAAAAGGAGGCAGAATTAAAGAAGTTAGGATTAAATTAAGGTGCCAAGGAGGAGGGGGGATCTCTCACTGGAGGTCTAAGCAGAGATGTTCCTCTCAAAAAAGCTTTACAGAGCTTATGAGACATGATGTTAGAATTTGGCAAACCGATATGAAAATTAGAAATGGCCACTAACTGTACCCTAATCGTAGCGGAAGCGGCCCCGGAGTAAAAAAAGTTGTGCTACAAATTCAAGAATTTTGTGGATTGGGGCGGAGAAGGGATCTACATTCCTAGACTCTGTACCAATAAGAAAAACGTTTCCATTTGCTAGCATAAATTTTTCTCGTTGTAGACTTATGTGAGGAAACGATAATCTCACAGACTGCTGGGGAAATGCTGGGAAGTCTGGCTAAGGTTGGAAGTGGAACAACCAAGCTGTGAGCTGGAGAGTTTGGAGGGATTGATGCAACCCGCCTGACTGATGAACCAGATCATCTGGAATCGGGTCCAGAGTACAGGGCTGATCGAGAAGGTAGGGGGTGCAGGAACGGGAACCATATCTGTCGAGGCCAGTTGGGAGCAATGAGGATCATTTTGCAACCCAACGATTTTGCTTTCTGTATCAGGGGAAATGGGGGTAAAAGCATAAAGAAGTCCCTGAAGCCAATCGTGGACTAGAGCGTCCTGGGTATGTGACCTGGAAGCGGAAGAAGGGAGTAGTAGTTGGTGCATTTGCTGTTGAAAGGGGTGGCAAAAAGATCGCAGCAAGGCTGTCCCCATTTGCGGAAGATAAGATCCACAACTTCCTGATTCAGAGACCACTCGTGAGGCATGAGGATAGCTCTGCTGAGCCTGTCCGCTATGACGTTGGATTTCCCAGGGATGTGCGTCACAATCAGAAAACGCTGGGAGGAAATCGCCCACTGCCACAGTCTGAGAGCATCTCGACACAGGGGGTAGGATCTGGTTTCGCCCTGCTTGTTGATGTACCACACCACTGACATGTCTGTTTGGATTGCAATGGTCCCGGAAGGAAGAGAGTCTTAAACAGCTTGCAGCGCTAGAAGCACGGCTCTCATTTCTAGGACATTTATGTGCAGATGGTACTCGTGAGGTTGCCAAGTGCCTTGGACTGTCCTGCCCAGATAATGCCCCCCCCCCACCACCCTATCAGGGAGGCGTCTGTAGTCATTGTGGCTATCGGAGGGGGCAGTATGAAAGGTCTGCCCTGGGTCACTAGTGGAGAGACCATCCACCAAGAAAGGTGCCTTTTGCATGCTTCCGTAATCAGGATCATGAGAGACATGGGTAGCTCCTGGAAAGACCACTGTGTGAAAAGAAGCCATTGAAGAATTCTCATGTGGAAACGCGCTAATGGAAGTAGAAGAATGGCAGCTGCCATGGAGCTCAAAGTTTGAAGGACATCTCTGACTTGGATCATTTTGCTCTGCATTAGAATTTGCAATTGTTGACGAATTGTGGACACTTTTTCCAGTGGTAATCTTGCGAACATTTCCCTTGAGTTTAATTCTGCTCTTATAAGTGATAGACTGACAGGGCAACAAGGCAGATTTTTCAAAATTTATTGTAATACCTAGCTGGGTGAAGATGTGATAGTATAATCCCGCGCTTGTAGGAGTTGATGCCTGGTGGTAGCAGTGAGGAGCTAGTCGTCTAAATATGGAAACACCTGGAATCCTTGAAGTCTCAGGTGAGCCGTGACCACTGCCATACATTTGGTGAACACCCTGGGGGCTTTGGTGAGACCAAAGGGCAGAGCTCTGAACTGGTAATGACTGGCCCCCATCCGAAAGCGAAGAAATCTCCTGGAGCGTCTGTCCATCTTGATATGGTAGTACGCATCCTGAAGATCTATCGAACACATCTAATTGTCCTGACCCCAGGAAGGGTAGAATGGGCTGTAGCGTGACCATCCGAAACTTTGTTCTTTGTACAGATTTGTTTAGTCTGCTGAGTTGCAGAATCGGTCTCCAGTCCCGTCTTTTTTGGTACCAAAAAGAATCTTGAGTAAGTTCCGGATCCGTGCTGGCCTGCGGGGACTTCCTGAATGGCTCTTTTTTCTAGCAGTTCTGAAACTTCTATTACTGCTTGCTCCTTCAGATTGGGTGGAACATCTGGAAGGGCCTTTATGACTTTACAGAATCTTTAGAATCCAAATGGATATTGGAATTAATGGCCCACAGGAGTCCTGGGCTAAATGAGTATGTACCTTTAAAGCCAGCCTTACAGAAAAGGCGGGTTATTTACTGATCCCTATTGGCTGGATATAAGTTTAAATTGCTGGAAAGTTTGTCTGTATGTTATCTGATGAAGGGTTTCCACCCGAAAGCGCTTATCTTTGGCTACTTTGTGTATTTTTAATAAAGGATATAGAAACTCCAGCAGTGTCCCACCTTTCTTGTTCTTGGCCTTTATGACTGGGGATTGATGGAAGGGAATTCTATAACCTCCGGATATAATGGATAATACCCATCTGTCTCTTGTTAAATTTTGCCAGGCTTTCGGGTACAACGGAAGTCTTCCCCCGACTGCCTCCAGAGGTGAGCAGCTGGGCAACACTTCAGGGATGTTGGAAGGGCTTGTCAGAGAAGGATTCTCTGTTGCCCTGGTTCTGCGGACCCACACTGCCACGAGTGCGGTGTCTATTATTGTTGTTTCCCCCTCTGCCTCTGGAGGAAAAATCACCACGTGTGTCAGGCAAGGCTCCCTGAGATTTGCATAACCACATTTCCCACTCTTCTGACCTTTGGGGTAAGGTCTAGAGGGAGTGGAAAAACAGACTCCCATGGCAGAGAGAGTCTTGCCTTCTTGCTCACACCTAGTCAATGTGTCTTTCACCTCTGGCCCAAAGAGAAAGGAGACATCAAAGAGGGTATTGGTGAAGGACGCTCGAAAGAGTTCCGCAAAGTGACACAGCCGCATCCAAGCATACCAAACCTGTGCCCACGGCTCTACTCGCTCCATCGGCTGCATAGGAAGTGAGCCTCATGGAGGAGTCAACTACAGAATTAAGAGTCGATAGCTGGGAAGCTACTTTGGCTTGTACTCCTTCAGCGGTAGGATCTTGAAGGGTATCTCTCCAAGCTCTTTAAGCAGATCCCTTTGAAGGCGAGTAAAATGACATAGTTCAGGGACCTCATGGAGAAGGTCGCTGAAGCAAACATTCGCTTTCCATACCTGTCCATCGTCCTAGACTCCTTGTTAGGGGGATGAAGAGATGAAGAGAGGTCTCTGCTAACTCTTTCTTGGCGGCTGCTGCTACCACCATGGCATCAACGGGCACACCTTTAGAAAGGAATTGCTTATCCTGGAGGGCTGTAATAAATTTATTAGGTCTCCTCAGAGTTGGTTCCACTGTGTCCAGAGTTGACCAAACCTTTCGAGCCACTATAGACATAAGTGGGTCGAAAGGAAGAGAAACCCAGGAGGTGGAAGGTCGGGAACTGAAAGCGTCCAGGAATACAGACTCATCCTCAGTAGGGGCTAGGGGAGTCCAGTTCCCTCTCTGCCTAAGCATTTCAAGGATGCCCAAAAAGGAAACATCTTCAGAGGGGGATCTCGGGGACGCTTCCGATTCATCTAAGTCTGTATCAGAAGTGACAGACTCAGGGGAGTCAATGTGCTTCCTCTTGCACCTCTTCCGAGGGGGCTCCTCTGAGTGATCAGGGAAGGCCTCGGAAGAAGAGGAAACACCCAACGGGGTGTCCTGGGGCTTCGGTTCCCTATGCTTGGGGTCTGGAGGAGGACCAGAGGTTGCCACAGACACTATGGGGGATGGAGCCTTAGGAGCTGGTAGTGGTGCTGTCTCGGGAGACAGCACACTCCGCATGACCTCAAAGGTGTCCCTGCCTCGAGGCAGAGAAAGCTCCGGCTCCGAAGAAATAGGAATCTTTCTCCGCGTCGAGGGGGACGGCTCAGAGGCCGATGTTGGAGCAGAGCTCACCTGCGCCGATGCTCCGAGAGGGAGAACGGGGTCGGACAAGGGTCCAATGCCACTCGCCCCCTCAGAGCTGACGAGGGAGCCCTGCCGCCCAGATTCCTCGGTCGAAAGAACTATCAAGGTAATCGGAGCCGAAGGAGAGATGGTGATCAGAGTCAACGGTTTCACTACTCGAACCCCAACGAACTCCGGCTCTGAACTCAATGAAGTCGGTGGAGGAACAGAAAAAGAGGTGGATGGAGCCGATACCTGTTGAGGAGGGCTACACAATAATTTTGCTAGTGCCTGTGACTTAAGCAATCTACTTACTACTCTCTCCACATCATGATCCTACAGCCTAGAGGATAGAGAGGAGTGTGAAGAATGGTGGCTACGTTCACTTTGCAATAATGGAGACCGAGGAGCCGAATGAACTGACTTTAATGAAGGGGACTTTAGCCTCTGGCTCAGAGACGGCTCCGAAACATCCGATAGAGCCGACGGAGAGGTTGTCTTGTTGGTGCCAGCCGGAACCGACATACTCGGAAGATCCTGTACACGAGTCTGCTCCAAAGGTGGAGCAGACGGTTTGGAAGATTTTGGGGATTTCACTGGCTGGGAACTCTTTGCCGGTGAATCCTGAGGTTTTAACAGACCCCTAAGGATCAATTTGTTCTTGCGCTCCTGCAGGACTCTTGGACCAAGGCATGGCAAATAGAACAAGTGTCTTGCAGGTGAACAGCGCCCAAACAATAAACACAACTAGTGTGCCCATCTGTCAAAGACATTTTCTGACAGCATGAGTCACACTTTTTAAAGCCAGATACTTTAGCTTCCTTAGACATGACTCAACCAAAAAAAAAAAAGTACCACAAAAGAAACAAAGACAGACAAATAAGTCCTACTCTAGTCAAAGTACACCAGACTATACAAATATAGATATATATACTCTTTTTTATCGTAACAAAAAAAAAAAAAAAAAAAAAAAAAGAAGGAAAGGAGAGCCACTAAGTTAAACGGCTATCCTAGGGAGGGAGGGGGGAGGGGAGAACTCTCTAACTTAATTGAGTTCTAAATAAAAGGGGAACTATGAAAAAACGAAAAGTGCCCAACAACACGTACAAAGAATAAAACTAAGAAAGGTAAATTATCTATTAATTTTAAGGGGTCTAAGAAAGTATTTCTACACAAAAAAATTGAAAATATACAAGCCTCAGCCAGAAACGACACACCTCGCAGCTGAAAAGGCAAACGAGATGTGGGTAGCTGTCACTAGGCATCATGGGCTAAGGGATAGCCTCGAGCCAGTAAACAGCTCTCGAGGTATTGAAGTTGGCAGAGTCGGAGCCAAGGATCAGCTCCGATCCCAAACAGCAAGAAAGAAGGCGAGATAAGACAACTTAGCATCAATGGTTTCGTGCACTCCACTCCCTCTGCTGTGAGGGCTGCATCTTCCATTGGAGTACCCCAGTCTGCCCCTCGGGGAACTGTCACTACGTGTGTCAAGAAAGGACCCTGTGGACTTTTTGAACCACATTTTTCCACCAGTATGTCGGTTCCTCAAAAAGCATCCCCAAGGAGTGGAAAAACATATGTCCACTGCAGAAGGAGTCTCTTCATCTTTCTCACACCTTGTGAGCGTGTCTTTTACCTTGGGCCAAAACAAGTGGCATCAAAAGGGGCACTGAGGAACGTAGACTTGGAGGGTTTGGCAAGATCACACACATGCATCCAGGCATGTATCCTTAAGGCTAACTCCTGAACCGATGGCTCTCATCATCCCTTCAGCTGCGTGACAAATGAGCCTCGTGGACAAGTTGGAAATGGAAGTCAAGGTGGCCAAATGAGAAGTTACAGAGTCCTGAACACTGTGAGCAACAGCTCCTGAGAAGGTATCACAGCCATTTAATCAGATCCCTCTGCATCCTTGTAAAATGTGCCAGAAAATTAAAAAAACACTAACTAAAAGTCAACGAGGCATACATTTGCTTCCCTAGTTTACCCATCATCCTAGAATCCTTAACAGAAGGATGAATAGTGGAACTCTCATCTGCCAGCTCCTTTTTGGTGGCTGCTGCCACAAAAATGGCAGCTACCTGTAAAGCCCCTGGTCCAGAATGGTTTGTCTAAAGATGCAGTTTTACTTTTGTCTGGTCTCCGGGGTATTGGCTCAACAGTGTCGGGGGGCCTTCCACTCCTGCTGAGATCTCAACTCAATGCAGGTGTGGTTACCAAGGAGGCAGATGGTCAGGTGCCAAAGCCTGCAGGTATAAAGATTCCCCCAACATAGGATTGCTGGACTGCCAACCAGCCCTCTGTTTCAAAATTTCCAGTAGGTCTATAAAGGAGACATCTTCAAGGGGTGATCGTGGGGATGCTTCACCCTCCTTAAAATCTGTCTCTTCAGTGTTATGATTCTTCAGGAGAATAAACATGTTTCCTGTTGCACTTCTTCCGAGGAACCTCCTCAGCAGGAAGCTCTGGGGAGGGGTCAGAAGAAGACATTCCCACGTGTGGTGTTGCCTGAGGCAATCACACACGCTGTCCAGTTGGAGACAGGTGAGTCTCTAGAGCAAGGAGCAACTTGGCAGGTTGTTCTGGGGGAGGGGGGTGGGGGGTACTGACTGATGTCTTGGAGCAGACAAGGCCATTTCCATCGCCTCAAAGGCTGATCCACCTACGGTAGGAAGGGAGTCCGGGCCCGAAAGAACAGCGACCAGTACTGCAGTCTCTACTGCAGTCTCCTCCCCTCACCCAGGAAGACGTATTCTGAAGTAGAAGCTGGGACTGAGCTGATCTGGGCAGAGGCTCCAAGAAGGACAGACTACTCCAAAAAAACTTGGATCAAATCAAACTCCTCGGAACCGGCAGGACAGGCATGGCTCTGGACAGTCTTCAGTTCAAACCGTACCAGAAAACTCAGTCACAATCAGCACCAAGATGATGACCACTGCAGAGTCAATGCAGTCAGTGCTGGGCAACTCGGAACAGAGGTCCATGAACTTACAGCAGAAGTCAGAGGAGGAAACATGCTTAGAGGGGTGGAACCAGGAACCAGAAGATCCTGAATGGCTGAAGTAAGACTCCCAGTTACTCCTTGCTGCCAGAGAATTTCTCTCTCTACTCTTTCCAGCTCTTCCTCTGTAAAGCTTCTGGAAGAACAAGTGGACTTTGCATGTGAAGGTCGATCCAGGAAGGGGGATGGTACCCTATCCGGAAAAGGGTCAAGTGAAGGGTAATATCTGGACCTGGGTATGGCTATGAACTCTTTACACAGCACCGAAGTAGATGGTGTCTAAGGTATTGCCGTTTCTGAAAACGAAGAAACTGATGGTGCCATATGCTTAGCTATCCGTTCTGACAACAGGTGAAACAGAGTTTTCATTTCTTCATAGTCTGAGCCAAGGAAGGTATCAGCACCAAAGAACTGCACTTTTTTTGCTCAGAGGATTTGGAAGATGAGGCAGATAAAGCTGGACTGGATCTGGAAGATTTAGCTTTTCATTTTGGTAGAATCTTTTGAAGGTGACCAGAAATAGCCTCTCTGAAGGAGGAGGAGGATAGCAAGCCTTTTCAAATCAGCTTATTTTTCCACTCCACTAAAGCCCTGTGACTAAAAGAATGACAAATGGAGCAATCTTCTTGCAGGTGGAGAGGACCTAAGCTGAAAACACAAAGTGAGTGCGGATCAGAATAGGGAATTTTGTGTGAGCACTCAGCACACCTTTTAAAAGCAGCAGGATCTCTCTCTCTGTCTTTGTCCGCCATGGTGAGCGTGGAAAAGGCAAAAACAGAACATGCCCACACTCAAGACAAAAAACAATATACACACAGGGAGAAAGCATGTAAAGATTAAAGACTTTTTTTTTTTTTAATGAAAGGGGGAAAAAGAAGGAAATGGAATACCAATGGTGGTATGTAAAGGAAGCTACCACAAGGGTATGGGGGAGATAGTAGCAACAGTATCTAAGATGTACCAAAAGTACAATAGGACAGTGCAGAAGGTGAACAAAACAAAGCAATAGAAATAAGAGGAAAGTACTTTATAAGGGCGGAAAAAAGATATAAAAAAAAAGAAAAAAACTATCAAAAGTTTTACTTACCTTAAATGAGCTCTAGGGTAAAGGCCATGTCTGAAGCTGAAAGAAGCAAAGGGTATCGGAGGTATTCAGCCAGATGCATTGTGGGTAAAGAGGGAAGCTAGAGAATTTTTTGGTGCCCATGAACTTTAGCAAGCGGCCAAGTCGGTTCCAAGGGGTCAGATTACGCATTGAGGATAACAAAAATTGACAACTTCAGACGTAATATTTTGACATCCCACAGAGGGCCTGGATCTCAAATTGGAGGTCTCAGCAAAAAAGCTCCTTTGAGAAAAGTTTTAGATATTCTGACAGAACCAATGGAAGGGTCATTATGGGCTGCTTGAAAATTTGAAGTAGCAGCCTTTTGAACTTTAATGGCAGAAAAACTAGATCCTTGGTGAAAAGCTCTGAAAGAAACTAACATCGATGGGAGGTGGGGCAGAAAAGGGATCCAGTCCTTCAGGTAAGGCCCAAATAGAAAATCTTCTCCATTTATTTTTAGAAGTGTTTTTGGTTGATTACTTTTGAGAATAAGAAATTACACAAACTACTGGAGAAAACAGCGTGGGATCTCTGGCTATCATTAAACCTGAGGAAAACACAGGTTAACTTTAGGGCTTGTAGGTTTGGGTAGAGGCATCCCAGATGGCTGACTAAGATGCGGACTGGGATCCCATACCCAAGGGTGGATGTAAGTAAATGAGGCCAAAGGAAAGGGAGCCAAACCTGACGGGACCAGCATTGGGCATTAAGATCCTCTTGGTCTTGCACTTCATGACATTCTGTATGAATTTCATCATGAGATATACAGGTGGGAATGCACAGATATAAAGAGAAGTCTCTGATAATTATCCTTACAACCAGGTATCTGAAGTAATGATTTACCAGGTTTGTGAGTGCAAGGTTAAGCACCCCTTAACTTCCTCTAGACTGCAGCAGATGGGTAACCCTTCAGGGGCACTGGAAGGGTTTCTTGGTGAAGGGACCACAGAAACCCCGATTATGTGGTCTGTGTCTGACTCTGGGATAAAAATAAGTTATGTACCTACCATAATGTTCCATGTTAGTTGTCTTCATCTCGCCTTCCTTCTTGCTGTTTGGGATTGGAGCAGACTCGGCCATCTTTAATAGCTCGAGAGCGGTTTACTGGCTCGAGGCTACCCCTTTATCCCATGATGTCTAGCGACAGCTACCCAGATCTCGTTTGTAATAGCTAATCCCTGACATAAGTTGAGAAAACCAGCTATCTAAAAAATGGTTGTTCAATACATCTAATTATAGAATAGGTTACGAAAAACCTGGCCAGAACAACAATAAGGAAAAAACTACTCAGCCAGTGAAAACAAGAACTACTTTCAGTCCACTAGCTCGGGGGAAGGAGGGAGGGACGTAAGCAGGAAGGCGAGATGAAGACATCTAACATAGAACGTTATGGTAGGTACATAACTTCTTTATGTGGTCTATCTCGCCTTCTTCTTGCTGTTTGGGACAGCGTCCCTAGCACCTAACATCCTGGGTGGTTCATTGGAAGAGACTCTTCAGAACAGTGGAACCAAAGTCAGCTCTGCTCCACCTTGTAATGAGAGATAAAGGTAAGATGGGTTGCCCACGTGGCAGCTGCAGAGTTTGAATCTATGGGCAACCTAGACTGAAAAGCTATGTAGATGGCTAATGCCCTGGTAGAATGACCTTTTGGTTTAGCTGGTAACTATTTCGTAACTGGTAAATAAAGGTAATAGTATTAGATAACCATCTGGATAAGGTCACCTTGGAAACTGGGAGGCCTTGTTTGTTGAAGGCATAAAAGAGAAATAACTGGTCTGACTTTCTTAGTTCTTTAGTTCTATGAAGGTAAAAACGCAATTATCTGTGAACATCCAGTTGGTGGAGCTTATATTCTGCCTTGTTGCGGAGACTAGGAAAGAACACTGGGAGATCTATGGATTGATTTAAATTGTTCTCTGAGCAGACTTTAGGAAGAAAGGATGGATTGGTCCTCAGAGAAACTCTGTCCTTGTGACACACCAGGTAAGGAGGATGACCCCACAGTGCTTGAAGTTATGAGACATGCCTAGCTGAAGTGATAGCAACCAGAGAAAGTGTCTTCCAAGACGGAAACTTAAGGGAACATGATGCTGACAGTTCAAAAGGAGGCAAAATTAAGGAAGTTAAGACTAAATTATGATCCCAAGGAGGAGGGGGATCTTTCACTGGAGGTCTAAGAAGAGATGTTCCTCTCAAAAAAGGCCTTACAGAGCTTATGAGACATGATGTTAGAATTCAACAATCCGATATGAAAACTTGAAATGGCCGCTAACTGTACTCTAATAGTAGCGGAAGCGGCACCAGACTGAAAAAGTTGTGCTAGAAATTCAAGAATTTCATGGACTGGAGCTGAGAAAGGATCCACATTTCTAGATTCTGCCCAGTAAGAAAACGGTTTCCATTTACTAGCATACGTTTGTCTCATAGCAGACTTATGTGAGGAAACAATAACATCACGGACTGCTAGGGAGATACTGGGAAGCCTGGCTAAGGTTGAAAGTGGAGTAACCAAGCTGTGAGCTGGAGTGTTTGGAGGGATTGATGCAACCCGCCTGATTGATGCATCAGATCATCTGGAATCGGGTCCAGAATCCAGGGCTGATCGACAAGTTAGAGGTGCAGGAACGGAAACTATATCTGTTGAGGCCAATAAGGGGCAATGAGGATCATTTTGCAACCAAACGATTTTTCTTTCTGTACGAGTCTTGGTATTAGGGGAAACAGGGGAAAAGCATAAAGGAGTCCCTGAGGCCAATCGTGGACTAGAGCATCTCTGGGTATGTGACCTGGAAGTGGAAGAAGGGAGAAGTAGTTGCTCATTTGCTGTTGAGAGGGGTGGCAAACAGATCGCAGCAAGGCTGTCCCCATTTGCGGAAGATAAGATCCGCAACTTCTTGATCCAGAGACCACTCGTAAAGCACGAGAATAGCTCTGCTGAGCCTGTCTGCTATGACGTTCGATCTCCCAGTGATGTGCATTGCAATCTGAAAACATTGGGAGGAAATCGCCCATTGCCACAGTCGGAGTGCCTCTCGACACAGGGGGTAGGACCTGGTTCCGCCCTGTTTGTTAATGTACCACACCACTGACATGTTGTCTGTTTGAATTGCAATGGTCCCAGAAGGAAGAGAGTCTTGAAGGGCTTGCAACGCCAGAAGCACAGCTCTAATTTCTAGGACACTGATGTGCAGATAGTATTCGTGAGGTTGCCAAGTGCCTTGGACTGTCCTGCCTAGATAATGCCCCCCCCACCCTATCAGGGAGGCGCCCGTGGTCACTGTGGCTACCGGTGGAGGCTGTATGAAAGGTCTGCCCAGAGACACTGGTGGGGAGTCCATCCACCAAGACAAGTGCCTTTTGCATATTTCTGTAATCAGGATCATGTGAGACATGGGATCTCCTCAAATGACCACTGCGTGAAAAGAAGCCACTGAAGAATTCTCATGTGGAAACGCGCTGATGGAACTAGAAGAATGGCAGCTGCCATGGAGCCCAGAGCTTGAAAGACATACCTGACTTGCATTCTTTTGCTCTGCATTAGGACTAACACTTGTTGACGAATTGTGGAAACTCTTTCCAGTGGTAATCTTGCAAACATTTCCCTTGTGTTTAATTCTGCTCCTATGCAAGTGTTAGACTGACAGGGCAACAAGGTAGATTTTTCAAAATTTATTATGATGCTTAGTAGAGTGCATGATGTGATTGTATAATCCCGGGCTTGTAAGAGTTTATGCCTGGTGGTAGCAGTGAGGAGCCAGTCATCTAGATATGGAAACACCTGGAATACTTGACATCTCAGGTGAGCCATGACTACTACCATACACTTGGTGAACACCCTGGGGCTGAGGTGAGACCAAAGGGCAGAGCTCTGAACTGGTAATGACTGGTCCCTACCCGGAAGCAAAGAAATCTCCTGGAGCTTCTGTCCATCTTGATATGGTAGTACGTGTCCTGAAGATCTATCGAGCACATCCACTTGTCCTGACCCAGAAAGGGTAGAATGGAGTGTAGCGTGACCATCCGAAACTTTTCTCTCTGTACAGATTTGCTTAATCTGCTGAGATCCAGAATCCATTTCCAGTCCCGTCTTTTTTGGTACCAAAAAAAATCCTGAGTAAGTTCCGGATCCAAGCTGGTCTGCGGGGACTTCCTGAATGGCTTTTTTTTCTAGCAGTTTTGAAACTTCTATGACTGCGTGCTCCCTCAGACTGGGTGGAACATCTGGAAGGGCCTTTTTTGACTGCAAGGGGGATTGATGGAAGGGAATTTTGTTACCTCCGGATATAATGGATAGTACCCATCTGTCTCTTGTTAAATTTTGCCAGGCTTTTGGGTACAGCGCAAGTCTTCCCCAGACTGCCTCCAGAGGTTAGCAGCTGGGCAATCCTTCAGGGATGTTAGAAGGGCTTACCAGAGAAGGACTGTCACCCTGGTACTGCGGACCTCCTCTGCCACGAGGACGGCGTCTGTTATTGTTTTCCCCTCTGCCTCTGGAGGAAAAATCACCACATGTGTCAGGCAAGGATCCCTGGGATTTCGAGAACCACATCTTCCCACTCTTCTGACCCTTGGGGTAAGGTCTAGAGGGAGTGGAAAAACTGACTCCCACGGCAGAGAGTCTCTTGCCTTCTTGCTCACACCTGGTCAATGTGTCTTTCACCTGAGGCCCAAAGAGAAAGGAGCCATCAAAGTGAGTATTGGTGAAGGATGCTCGAAAGGCTTCCGCAAACTGACACAGCCACATCCAAGCACGTCTCCTGAGGGCCACAGCTGTGCCAGCGGCTCTGCTCACTCCATCGGCTGCATAGGAAATCAGCCTCATGGAGGAGTTGACTATGGAATTAAGAGTCGCCAGCTGGGAAGCTACTTTGGCTTGTACTTCCTCAGCTGTAGGATCTTGAAGGGCATCTCCAAGCTCTTTCAGGAGATCCCTTTGAAGACGTGTAAAATGACAGAGATAGTTCAGGGACCTCATCGAGAAGGTCGCTGAAGCAAACATTCGCTTTTCGTATTGGTCCATTGTCTGAGACTCTGTTAGGGGGATGAACAGATGAAGAGGTTTCTGCCAACTCTTTCTTGGTGGCTGCTGCTACCACCATGCAACGGGCACACCTTTGGAAAGGAATTGCTTATCCTGGGGGGGGCTGTAATAAACTTGTTAGGTCTCCTCAGAGTTGTTTCCACAGTGTCTGGAGCTGACTAAGCCTTTCGAGCCACCACAGACATGAGTGGGTCGAAAGGAGGAGAAACCCAGGAGGTGGAAGGTCGGGAACCAAATGCGCCCAGAAATACAGACTCATCCTCGGTAGGGGCTAGGGAAGTCCAGTTCCCCCTCTGCCTAAGCATTTCAGGGATGTCCGAAAAGGAAACATCTTCAGAGGGGAACCTCTGGGACCCTTCCGATTCATCTAACTCTGTATCTGAAGTGACATACTCAGGGGAGTCAATGTGCTTCCTCTTGCACTTCTTCCGAGGGGGCTCCTCTGAGTGATCAGGGGAGGCCTCGGAAAAAGAGGGAACACCCAACGGGGTGTCCTGGGGCATCGGTTCCCTACGTTTGGGGTCTGGAGGAGGAGCAGAGGTTGGCACCGACTATGGGGGACGGAGCCGATGGAGCTGGTAGTGGAGCTGTTTCGGGGGACAGCGCACACTGCATGACCTCGAAGGCATCTTGACCTCGAGGCAGAGAAAGCTCCAGTTCCGAATAAATAGGAATCTTTCTCCACTCCGAGGGCGACGGCTCCGAAGCAGATGTTGTAGCAGAGCTCACCTGCGCCGAAGCTCCGAGGGGGAGAACGGGGTCGGACAAGGGTTCGATTCCACTCCCCCTCTCGGAACCGACGAGACAGCCCTGGTGTCCAGATTCCTCGATAGAAGGAATAATCGGGGTAATCGGTGCCGAAGAAGAGATGGTGATCGGAGCCGACTGTTCCACTACCCACACACCAACAATCTCCGGCTCCGAACTCAATGGAGCCTAAGGAGGAATGGAAATAGAGGCGGTTGGAGCCAATACATGTTGAGGTGGGCTGGATAGTAATTTAGTTAGTGCCTGAGATTTAAGCAACCTACTTACTACTCTCTCCACATCATGATCCGAAAGCCTAGATGATCAAGAGGAGTGTGAAGAATGGTGGCTACGTTCACTTTGTAATAATGGTGACCGAGGCGCAGAGTGGATGGACTCTAAAGAAGGGGACCTCAGTCTCTTATGGCTCCGTGATGGCTCTGAAACATCTGATGGAGCAGACGGAGGAGTTGTCTTGTCGTTGCCAGCCAGAACAGACATACTCGGTTGTTCCAGTACAGGAGTTGGCTCCGAAGGTTTGACAGATTTAGGGGATTTCACTGGCTGAGAACTCTTTGCCGGTGAATCCTGAGGCTTCAATAAACCCCGAAGGATTAATTTGTTTTTGCGCTCCTGCAGGACTCTTGGACTAAAGGCGTGGCAAATAGAAAAAGAGTCCTGCAGGTGAACAGCGAACAAACAATAAACGCAACTAGTGTGCCCATCTGTCAGAGACATTCGAGTCACACTTCTTGAAGCCAAAAACGTTCGTATCCTTGGAGATAACTCTACCACAACAACTCAAGTACCACAATACAGACAGAAAAAAATCTCTACAATACTAAATGAACACAACAGTTTTTATATATATATATATATATATATATATATATATATATATATATATATATATATATATATGGGACTCTCTAATTTAAACGAGTTCTTAAGAGAAAAAAAAGACTGCGGAAAGAAGTGACGTCCACAAACACCCACAGAGAATAAAACTATAAGGGGAAGTATATACTAGTTTTAAGAAGTTTAAACAAATATAATTATATAAAAATACAAAAGTATACAAGCCTGAGCCAGAAACGACACCTTGTAGCTGAAGCGGCAAACGAGATCTGGGTAGCTGTCACTAGGCATCATGGAATAAGGGGTAGCCCCGAGCTAGTAAACAGCTCTCGAGCTATTGAAGATGGCCGAGTAGGAGCAGAGGATCAGCTCCAATCCCAAATAGCAAGAACGAAGGCGAGATAGACAACTTAACATCATCCATTTGAGTTGTCTTTTCCCCCTTTCATGGGGGGGGGGGGGGTCCTACCCCAAAAGTGTCGTAGTGAAGACTTTGCAATCTCCTGAACCATATTTTTTTACCCCCCCCCCCCTTTTGATTCCTAGAATGATTGCTAAAATGGGATCTTTGTGGGTTGGAGAAACAAATTCCAACAACAGACTCTCACTATCTCATTCCTGGGTAAGCATCTAACTTTGGGTCCAAAAAGAATGGAACCATCAAAAACAGCATTAATAAAGGATATCGTAAAGCTTTAATCGAAAACTGATACCTGCATCCAAGCATGGCGATGCACGGTAATGCCTATGCCAGCTGTTCTTGCCATCTGCTGCATTAGATAACAGGCGCATGGCTACATTAGAGGTAGACTGCAGGGCAGACATCTGGGTGTCCACTGTTTTTTGGATATCCATAGGCAAGTTACCTGAAAGAGGCTTTGAAATCTCCTTACGTCCCTCTGAAAACATGTCATATGACTGAAGTAATTCAGTGTTATGACAGCAAATGTCACTCAAGCATAAGCCCATATCTCTAATCTGTCCAAAGCCCTTGACTCTCTGTAATTGGACAGACAAAACTCCCCTCCTCAGACAGTTGTTTTTTTTGTGGCTGCTGACTACTGCTACTACCATGGCACCTACTGGGGGTCCTTTTAGCCAATGCTTCCTTATCTTTTGGGACTGCTAAAATTTGGTCAGTTGTTTAGGAATTGACTCAGTAATATCAGAGTCTTTCCATAGCCTATGTGCCAAGATTTATGCATTGATTATTGCATTTGTTTACCGGGAAAGTCCACTGGGCCTAAAAGAGCCCATTTTCAGTGGAGGTCGAAGGAGAAAAGCTCCGACAAGAACATATATACAGAAAACATTAAACATTAATTGGTATAAAAGTAAATACAATGTTACACGTAGTGATTATAATAATATATATAATTAGGAATAAGTATATTAGAGGCTCAGCCCAGGTTGGAAGGTTTGGAGACATAGCCAGAGAGGCAAGATTACGTTGGTTTGGACATGTGCTGAGGAGGGATGCAGAGTATATTGGAAAAAAGATGCTAAGGATGAAGCTGCCAGGTAACAGGAAAAGAGGGAGGCCTAAGATAAGGGTTATGGATGTGGTGAGAGAGGACATGCAGGTGGTTGGTGTGACAGAGTAAGATGCAGAGGACAGGAAGAAATGGAAACAGTTGATCTGTTGTGGCGACCCCTAACTGGAGCAGCCAAAAGAAGAAGAAGAAAAAAAAGATATAAAGAACTTATACATAAAAGCAGGAATTTTGTTACTTGCCAGATGAATTCAAAGAGGTATAAAGAGAGACATATTAAATCAGCATTATTGTACCAGTATCAAAGAGTGATGAAAAATAATTATCGTGAAAATATCAGTAAGCAGTAGCAAAAAGCATAGGAGTTTTAGTCAAACAAAAAGGAGGAGGAGAATGAAAAGTTATGTACCTACCATAACGTTCCATGTTAGTTGTCTTCTTCTCGCCTTCTTTCTTGCTGGATGGGTTCGGAGCCGATCCTCGGCTCGACTGCCAATACTAAAGCTCGAGAGCTAATTCCACCGGCTCGAGGCTCCCCTATATCCCACAATGCTAGGCGGTAACTACTCAGATCTCGTTTGATAGCTAAAACCAAGCAGTTCTGGTCTCCATAGTATGGAGAAGAGAGAAAAAGAACCCACCTCTATAGAAACCTGTATGTAAGCTACCACAAACATAAAAGGGAGAATAGAGGTGGTAGAACATGTGGGAAGGAAAACCCCAATGGAAGATCCCAAAAATTCCTATCGGTCTGTCCAGGCTAGGGGGAAGGAGGGTGGGACGCAAGAAAGAAGGTGAGAAGAAGACAACTAACATGGAACGTTATGGTAGGTACATAACTTCTTAATGTTAAGTTGTCAATCTTGCCTTCAATCTTGCTGGATGGGACCGCAACCCTAGCACCTTACCCCGGGTGGCTTATCGGAACAGACTCTTGAGAACAGTGGAACCAAAGTTGGCACAGTTTCTGGAGGCCATATCCAATTTGTAATGCGAGATAAAAGTATGAGGAGAAGCTCATGTGGCTGCTGCACAAATGGAATCTATTGGTAGCCTGTCCTGAAAAGCTACAGATGTAGCTAATGCCCTAGTTGAATGAGCTCTAGGTCTTGAAGGCAGTTTTTGATGTCTGATTTCATAGATGAAGGTAATAATGGAGGTAAGCCATCTTGAAAGGGACACTTCAGTAACTGGAAGGCCCAATTTCCCTTCCGCATAAGACAAGAAAAGCTGGTCAGATTTCCTGAACTGTTTAGTCCTGTCTAAATAATATCGAAGTTGGCGATGAACATCTAGAAAATGTAACTTTTGTTCCGACCTGTTGGAATAATCAGAGAAGAAGACGGGGAGATCAATCGTCTGGTTTAGGTATGCCTCAAGAGGAAACCTTAGGCAAGAAGGACGGATTAGTCCGGAGGGACACCCTGTCTTTATGGAAAACTAAGTAAGGAGGACGACTGCAAAGAACATGAAGTTCAGATACCCTTCTAGCTGATGTTATGGATACTAGAAAAAGTGTTTTCCATGAAAGCAACTTAAGAGGGCATGAAGCTGCAGGTTCGAAAGGGGGGAGAATCAAGGATGCTAGGACCAAATTCAAGTCCCACTGAGGTGGGGGATCTTTGATTGGGGGCTTGAGCAAAAAGACACCTCTTGGAAAGGCAGTTTATGGGACTTGATACTGGAGTCCGAAACACCTACATGAAAGTTAGATATAGCAGCTAGTTGTACTCTAATGGTAGATGAGGAAGGGCCTAAATGAAAGAGCTCTGCCAGGAAGTCTAGGATAGACTGGATAGATGCAGTGAAGGGGTCTATATTTTTTGATGCTGCCCAGAAGGAAAAACGCTTCCACTTACTATTGTAAATCCTTCTGGTAGAAGACTTGTGAGAGGCTATCAGGATGTTACGGACCGAATGAGAGATTAAGGGAAGCCTGGCTAGGGTAGGAATCGGAGAAACCACGCTGTGAGGTTGAGAGATTGGAGGGACTGGTGCAGCTGGCCAGACTGGTGGGTCAAAAGATCTGGCACTGGGTCCAGATGCCAAGGCTGCTCCAAGAGGTAATGATGGAGGAACGGAAACCGTATCTGTCGAGGCCAGTGAGGGGCAATGAGGATCATGGTGACTCTCGAGGCGATAGCTTTCTGAATTAATGGAGAGATCAGTGGAAAGGGGGGAAAGCATACAGAAGTCCCCGGGGCCAATCGTGGACTAGAGCGTCTCTGGTGGGTTGGCCTGGTAAAGGGAAGAGGGTAAAGAAGTCGTGACACTTGTTGTTTTGGGGAGTAGCAAAAAGATCGCAGCAAGGCCGGCCCCATCTTCGAAAGATTTCTTCCAGCACTGATTTTTTTTTTTTTTTTTAGAGACCACTCGTGAGGCATGAGAATAGCCCTGCTCAACTTGTCTGCAATCACGTTGGAATTCCCGGGAATGTGAGTTGCTATCAGAAAACGCTCAGAAGAAATCGCCCACTGCCAAAGTCTGAGTGCCTCTCGACATAAGGGGTAGGACTTGGTTCCGCCCTGTTTGTTGATGTACCACACTACGGACATGTTGTCCATCTGAATTGCAATAGTCCCTGTGGGAAGAGAGTCCTGAAAGGCTTGCAACGCTAAAAGCACTGCTCTCATCTCTAAGACATTTATATGCAAGTGGCACTCGAAAGATTGCCACGTGCCTGGGACTGTCCTGCCCTGATAATGCCCCCCCCCCACCCGATCAGGGAGGCATCCGTCGTCACCATGGCGATTGGGGTGGGGGGTGAAGGGTCTGCCCTGGAGAACTTGAGGTGATGTGATCCACCAAGACAGGTGATTCTTGCATGATTGGGTTAGCAAGATGATGTGAGACATCGGGAGCTGTTGAAAGGACCATTGAGAAAACAGCATCCACTGGAGGATCCGCATGTGAAAACGAGCTAAGGCGAGGAGTGTAATAGTAGCTGCCATGAGTCCTAATACCTTCAAGACTACCCTGGCTTTGATCTTGTTGCATTGAAGTAGAAGGTAAACTTGTTTGCGGATATCTGATACTCTTTGCTCTGTTAGTCTGGCGGAAAGATGAACTGTGTCTAAGGTGATGCCTATAAAGGTAATAGATTGACAAGGCGACAAAGCAGATTTTTCAAAATTTATTGAAATGCCTAGAGCTTGGCAAGTTTGGATGGTGAAGTCTCTGGATAGAAGAAGTTGACACCTGGTGGTGGCGGTAAGGAGCCAGTCGTCCAAATATGGAAACACCTGGAATCCTTGACGTCTCAAGTGAGCAGTGACCACTGCCATACATTTGGTGAACACTTGGGGGGGCTGTAGTGAGACCAAAGGGCAGGGCTCTGAACTGGTAGTGACTGGCTCCCAGCCTGAAGCGGAGAAACCTTCTGGAGCGTCTGTGCATTTTGATATGGTAGTACACATCTTAAAGGTCTATCGAGCACATCCAATTGCCCTGACCCAAGAAGGGTAGAATGGACTGTAGCGTGACCATCCGGAATTTTGTTTTCTTCACATACTTGGTTAGCTTAATGAGATCCAGTATTGGTCTCCAGTCCTCTGTTTTTTTTTGGTATCAAAAAGAATTTGGAGTAGATTCCGGATCCTTGCTGGTTTGCTGGGACTGGTTGGATAGCTCTTTTTGACAGCAGCTTTGATATTTCTAACGCTGCTTGTTCCCTTAGACTGGGTGGAACGTCTGGAAGGGATCCTTTGGGTTGGGATGGGATGTGAATAAAGGGGATTTTGTAACCCTCGGGCATGATCGACTGTACCCATTTGTCTTGAGTGAGGGAAAGCCAGGCTTTTGGGTACAGTGATAATCTTCCCCCGACTGCCTCCGAAGGTGGACAGCCGGGCAGCTCCTCAGGGATGCTGAAAGGGTTTATCAGAGAAAATTTCTCTGCTACCTTGGTTTTGCGGACCACCTCTGCCCCTAGGGTGGCGTCTATTGTTGTTCCCCCCTCTGCCTCTAGAGGAGAATCGACTTTGTGCGTCAGATGAGACTCCTTGTGGTTTGCGGAACCACATTCCCCTCCCCCCGACCTATGGGATAAGGTCTGGAAGGTGTAGAAAAACGGACTCCCATGGCAGAGAGAGTCTTACCTTCCTGCTCGCACCTAGTCAATGTATCCTTCACCTGAGGTCCAAACAACGTTGAGCCATCAAAGGGGGAATTGGTGAAGGACGCCTTGAAAGGGTCCGCAAAATTGCAAAGCCGCATCCAGGCGTGGCGTCATAAAGCTACACCTGTGCCTGCGGCCCTACTCGCTCCATCAGCCGCATATGAGATAAGCCGCATGGAGGAATTGACAATCGAATTCAGGGTTGCCAACTGGGAGTTCATTTTGTCTTGGAACCCCTCAGCTGTTGGATCCTGCATAGCCTCACCCATATCATTGAGTAACTCCCGCTGGAGACGGGTGAAGTGACACAAGTAGTTCAGCGACCACATGGCCAAGGTCGCTGAGGAAAACATCCGCTTACCGTACCTGTCCATGGTCCTAACTCCTTATTAGGAGGATGAACAGGTACCGAAAGATCAGCTAATTCCTTCTTAGTGGCTGCGGCCACCACCATGGCATCAAAAAAGACACCTTTGGATAAGAACTGTTTCTCTTTTGGGGCAGTAATAAATTTTGACGGCCTCCTTGGGGAAGGTTCCACCGAATCAGGGGCCGTCCAAGCCTTCCTTGCCACCACTTCTATGAGGGGGTCAAAGGGAGGAGACACCCAGGAGGTGGAAGGGCGAGAGCCAAACGCCTCAAGGTAGACCGACTCGTCCTCTGAAGGGTTAAGGGCGGGCCAGTTCCACTCTGTTTAAGGATTTCAAGGATGTCGGCAAAAGAGACATCCTCAGAGGGGGACCGAGGGGAACCTTCAGATTCAGATCCAAGTCGGTGTCAGAGGTGATAGACTCAGGGGAGTCAATGTGCTTCCTCTTGCACTCTCTCTTCCGAGGGGGTTCTCCTACCAGATCAGGAGAAGCCTCGGAAGAAGAGGATATTCCCAATGGGGAAACCTGAGGAGCTGGCTCTCTACGGTCTATTACGAGGGGGTGGGTAGAAACCACCGCAGGCACTGAAAAGGGAGGAGCTGACGGAGCCGACTGTGGGGTAGACACGGGGTCTAGCATGCTCCGCATGACCTCGAAGGTGCCCCGATCAGCCACGGCCGAAGGTCCCCGCTCCGAGGAGACAAGGACCCCCCCCCCGGCACAGACAGGGATGGCTCCGAGGCCGATGTCGGAGCCGAACTCACCAGCGCCGATGCTCCGAGAGGGAGAACGGGGTCGGACAAGGGTCCGATGCCACACGCCCCCTTGGAGCCGACGAGGGAAGCTCGGCACCGAGATCCCTCCAAGGAGGAAATCTGAGCAGACGACGGAGCCGAAAGGGAAAGTATCGGCTCCAATGCACAGACAGCCACGGCTCCGACGAGCCCCGGCTCCGAACTCAGAAGAGTCGGAGGAGGAATAGAAGCAGGAATGGGAATAGCCGCTGACTGTTGAGTAGGGCTATGCAGCATTTGGGCCAGTGCCTCGGACTTGAGAAGTCTACTCACCACCCTTTGTAAGTCATGGTCGGACAGCCTGGAGGACCGAGTGGAATGGTACCTATGGCTCTGCTCCGACAGAATAGGAGATCCTGGAGCCGAGTGGATGGAGCCGATGGAAGGGGACCTCGACCTCTTCTTTGAAGGTGGCTCCGATAAGACTATCGGAGCCGACTGAGTCTTAGCAACCTCGGCTCCGGCCAGAGCCGAGGTAACGGTTTGAGACTTCGAAACATCGACTCCAGCCGGAGCCGATGTCGAAGCAGCCTTGATGCTCCCAGCAGACTGCTCTGAAGCTGGAGCCGACGGCCTGGAAGTCTTTGAAGGCTTCCCCGACGCAGACTGGGTCGAGGGGCCTTCAGGCTTTAACAAGCCTCGAAGAATAAGTTTATTTTTGCGTTCCTGCAGGACTCTAGGGCTGAATGCATGGCAAACAGCACAGGAGTCCTGCCGGTGCAAAGGTCCCAGGCAATAGACACAAGAAGTGTGATCGTCTGTCAGACATTTTCTGACAGCACAAATCACACTTCTTGAAGCCTGAGACCTTGGAGTCTTTAGACATCCTAAAAGAGACTGTATATTAAAGGACACAGACACAACACACAGACACACCCTTTAACCAAAGGAAAAAATCCAGTCACACTAAAAAGACAGGGGAAAAAGGGGAGTGGGCCAAAGGCCTAGAAGTTAAAAGGGAATAAAAAGGGGATAAAAAACAAGGGAGACCTGATTTAAACTAAAGGGATACTCTGTATTAAAAACTAAACTAAATAGAAAGGATAGGGGTAGAAATTTGAAGTTTTTGACTAGAAAAACTCACTAACCTGCCAGAGCCGGTAGAAGAAAGCACCTCGCAGCTAAGCGGCAAACGAGATCGGAGTAGTTACCGCCTAGCATTGTGGGATATAGGGGAGCCTCGAGCCGGTGGAATTAGCTCTCGAGCTTTAGTATTGGCCGAGTCGGAGCCGAGGGTCGGCTCCGAACCCATCCAGCAAGAATGAAGGCGAGATTGACAACTTAACATGGTTATGTTATAGAGCAGGTACATAAGCCAGGAAGAGTCGAGCTGATTTTTCAGTATTTGTTTGAAGGTGGTGGTGGCCACCTGTGTTTCTTATAGAAGGTGGAACAGAGTTCCATAGTTTGGCAACAGTGAAGGAGTAGAGGAGTTCACCAGCAGGTAAGGTGGGCTTTTATACTTTTAGAAGTAGATGTTTTTCAGATCTTAGTTGCCTACTTAGTTGGTACTGGGCAAGTAGCGTCAAGAAAGCAGGACAGTCTGTGGGTCTGTAGATTTTGTGTGCTGTAGTTAATTAGGCGAATGAGAGATGGTGGGGGAGTTCCAGCCAGCCCAATTGTTTCAGGGAGTTACAATGGTGGGATGAGAATTTGGTCTTGGTGGCAAATTTGGCTATTCTATTGCAACACATATCAAGTTTAGATTTTGCAGATTTTTAGATATTAATAAGGAGAGGGGCACCACAAAGGAGAGAGGGTAATAAAAAGGTGGTTGCAAGGATTTGTCTAAGAGATGCTAAGAAAGTGTTGGTGCCTGTAGAGCATACAGAGCTTCTGGTGTGATTTTTTGATGTTACTGTTTATGTGTATGTGAAAATTAAGGTTTTCATCTATAACAATGCCCAGAAGTTTAGTTTGTGGGACAACTTCTGTAGCGGTATTATCTTGGGCTTGTATAGTGAAGAGGGTTTTTTTTTTTTTTTTTTTTATCTAGGGGAGTGTTTTTCTTAGGGGTAAAAAATACTAGTTTAATTTTTTTTTTTTTTGTATTTAGGGCAAGTTGATTGTTAAGCATCCAAGACTGAGTACAGGTGAGGGCATTCTGGGTAATTTGCTGGAGTTCAGAGCTGGAATTTGCAGTGCATATTACTGCAGAGTCGTCAGCATACTGGATTACTGAGCATTGTGGAAGAGTGGAGTGAAAGTTTTTAATAAAGATGCCATTTGGTGGATTGCTGCCTACTGGAGAGACAGCTACTGAACCATTGTAGGGTAGGTGGGGAAATATGAAGGGTGGGTAGTTTAGAGAGGTGGATGGCGTGGGAAATAGTATCAAAAGGTCTGAAGAGGTCTAGAAAAAAAAGGAGAGATTATTTTGCCAGAATCCCATGACCATTTAACTGCATCAAGGAAGGACAGGAGGGCAGTAGTGGTGCTGCAGTTTATGATTTGAGACCGTGCTGAGTTGGTGATAGAATGTGGTTTTCGAGCAGGTGGTTGAGGAGTTGGGCATGGATGTATTTTTCCAGTATTTTAGAGAAGGGTGAGACTTGTTATGGGCCAATCATTACCTCTAAACAAGCCAACATATCCAGAAAAGACTAAGAAGAGATTCAGAGACTTCACAATCAATTTGTCAGGAAATAATTTCCCGATCCTGCAGGAGCAAAGGAAGGGGAAGCAGGGTGCGAAGCACGAATGAAGGTGAGATGGACAACAAACATGGAACGTTATGGTGAATACATAACTTCTTAATGTTATGTTGTCCTATCTCACCTTCAATCTTTGCTGGTTGGGACAATGTCCCTAGCACCTTCTTTCTTGGGTGGCTCAAGGGAAAATACTCTTCAGAACAGTGGACCCAAAAGAGGCCCTGTTCCTGGAGGCCAAATCGACTTCATAATGACTGATAAAGGTATGAAGCCATACCCATGTTGCTTCTACACAAATGGAATCCATACGTAGCTTGCCTGGAAGGCAGATGAAGTTGCAATAGCCCTTGTGGAATGGACTTTCACTTTCCCTGGGAATTCTCTGTTCTGGGAATTATATGTATAGGTGATACACTTTGAGAGCCATTTTGAAAGTGTGACCTTTGAAATTGGGAGCCCTTTCTTTTTGTGTGAAAAAGACACAAAGTTGGTCTGACTTTCTGAAATCTTTTGTTCTTTGCATGTAGAAATGCAGTTGTCTATGCAAGTTCAACTGGTGTAATTTATATTCTGCCTTGTTCCCACAGTTTGGGGGAAAAAATGGTAGGTCAATGGATTGATTTAAGTTGGCCTCAGAGCACACTTTTGGTAGGAACGAGGGGTTAGTCTGTAAGGAAACTATCTTTGAGAAATGTTGTGTACAGAGAGCATATAGACCAAGCTTGAAGTTTAAACGCTCGCCTAGCAGACATAATGGCCACCAATAGTGCTGTCTTCCGCAACAAAAGCTTTATGCCACATGATGATGCAGGTTCAAACGAGGGCAAAATCAATAGAGAGAGAACAAAATGTAGGTCCCATAGCACTGGAGGGTCTTTCAGTGGAGGCCTAAGTGTACCCTTTAAGAATGCTTTGCAAAGCTAGTGGGACATTATTTTAAATCCCATTTTCCCGATATGATAGATTGATATACCGGCTAATTGAACGTATTTGTAGGCGCCGCCACATCCTCATTAAAAAGTTTTGACAGAAAATCTAACACTGCTGTAATAGGGGCAGTAAAGGGATCAATGTTGTTTTTGGAAGCCCAGCTGGAAAATATCACCCATTTGCTAGAGTATAATTTCCTGGTTGATGCCTTATGACAGGAAATCAATATATGTAACTGTGGAGGAGATATCAGGGAGCCTGGCTATATGTGGAACTGGAGCAGCCAAGCTGTCAATTTTTGGGTTTGTATAGATGGCTAGAACGTCCAAGACAAATGAGTCAGGAGGTCTGGAACTGGGTCCAGAATCCACGGTTCCTCCTGGAGATAGGGCCACAAAAAAGGGAACCAAATCTGATGAGGCCAGTATGGTGCAATGAGTACCACTGTGCTTCTCAACATGCTGGCTTTTTGAAGGACCTTTGGTATCAAGGAAAAAGGTGGAAAAGTGTAAAGGAGTCCCAGGACCAATCGTGTACAAGTGCTTCCCTTGGTGACTGCCCCGGAAGGGGAATCGGGGCAAAGCAGCTACTGCATTTGGCATTCATGGACATGACTAAGAGGTCGCAGCAAGGCTGGCCCCATTGGCGGAAGATCTTTTCCACAACTTCTTGTTTTAGGAATCACTTGTGAGGCCATCAGAATAGCTCTGCTGAGTTTGTCCATTATCACGTTGGTTTTCCCCAGGATGTGCATTGCTGTCAGAAACCATTGAGAAGAGACTGCCCACTGCCATATCCTCTGTGCCTCTCGACACAGGGGATAGGATTTGGTTCCTCCTTGTTTATGTACTACACTACTGACATGTCTGTCTGAATTGCAATTGTTCCTATTGGAATAGAGTCCTGGAATGCTTGCAATGTGAAAAGCATCGCTCTCATCTCTAGGACATCGATATGGAAGTGGTTTTCATGTTCCTGCCAAATGCCTTGGACAGTCTTTCCCAGATAATGCCCCCCAGCCTGAGAAGCGTCCATGGTCACCATGGCTACTGGTTGTGGGAAGACAAACTGTTGGGCCTAGGGTCAATTGAGTTGAGTGAAGCCACCAGCACAGGTCCTTTTTGCAGGATTCTGTTATGATGACCTTGTGAGACAAGAGTAGATCCTGCATGGACCAATGGGAAAAAAGCAGTTACTTAAGAACCTTCATATGTAGATGAGCTAGAGGTACAAAAATTATTGCAGCTGCCATAGTGCCCAGAACCTTCAAAAGTTTTCGCCTGTACTTGGTTTGGATAAAAGGTTCTCGATTTGAAGACGCAAGGTTTGAACCCTCTCTAGGGAAAGTTTGGCCAACATTCCCCTTGTGTCTAAACCTGCACCTATGAATACAAGATGCTGTGATGGCAACAAGACAGATTTTTTGAAGTTTACTGTAATGCCTAGCTGAGAACACAGATGAATGGCTTTGTCCCTTGCTTTCGTTAGTAGCTGCTTGGTGGTGGCGGTTAGGAGCCAGTTGTCCAAGTATGGAAACACCTAAAATCCTATACGACTCAAGTGAGCTGTAACCACCGCCATGCATTTGGTGAACACACTGGGGGCTGTAGTGAAACCAAAGGGCAGGGCTCGAAACTGGCAATGACTGGCTCCCAGCCGAAAGCGCCGTCTCCTGGATTGCCTGTCATTTTTATGTGGTAGTACACATCCTAGAGGTCTATCAAGCACATCCAATTGTCTTTCCCCAGAAAGGCAAGTATCGACTGCAGTGTCATCATCCGGAACTTTGATTTCTTGACGGACTTGTTTAGTCTGCTGAGATCCAGAGTGGCCTCCAATCTCCTGTTTTCTTTGGAACTAAAAAGAACATTGAGTAGTTACAAATCCAATTTAGTATGTAGGGACATTTTGGATGACTTTTCCTAGCAACATTTGTTCTTCTAGAGTTGCATAAGGGAAAAAAGCTGCTGAAGAAAACATACGCTTTTCATATATGTCCATCGTCCGAGACTCTTAGTTCAGTGGATGAACAGATGAGGAAGTCTCTAACAATTCCTTCTTTGTGGCCACCACCACCACCATAGCATCTACTGGGACACCTTTGCTCAGGAACTCCTTTCCCGCAGGCACGGTGATGAACTTATTTGGCCTCCTAGGAACAGGGTCCATGGAATCTGGAGAGACCTACGCCTTTCGACTAATTGCTTTCATTAACTGGTCAAAAGGCGGAGGACACCCAAGAGGTGGAAGGGCAAGACCCAAAAGCATCCAGGTACACAGACTCGTCCTCAGAAGGGCTGGTGGGTTCCAGCCACCTCTCTGCTTAAGAATCACCAGGATGTCTGCAGAGGAGACATCTTCAGAGAGTGAACAGGGGTGGGGGACCCTTCCAACTCATTTAGGTCCATTTCTGAGGTGATAGATCCTCCGGGGAGTCCAGGTGCTTCCTTTTGCACAATCTCTTCCGAGGGACCTCCTCAAAAGGGGTACTCTGGAGAGTTTTCGGAAGAGACAGCTTCGCCCGCTGAGGCCTCCTGGGGCTTAGGGTCTCTGCGCCTGGGGGGGGGGGGCAATGGGGCAGAGAGTGACACTGGCGTTTTTTGGGGGAAGAGTACCTGGACCAGACAGAGAGCGGAGCAGTCTGAGGTGACAGCACACTCTCCATCAGCTCAAAAGCCCCCTCACTCCGCTCCAAGGAGATCCCCAGCTCCAAAGAACCAGAAGACCAAGCCCGAAACAGAGCAGCTGGTTCCGAAGCCTATATAGAAGCAGAGCTCAACCACACAGAAGCCCCAAGAGGTAGAATTGAGTCAGACAGCTATCTGATCAGACTCTCCTCCACGGTCCCGATTGGAGAATGTTGGCTCCTAGACTCCTCAAATTCCGATGGAACCGAGGAAGTCGGAGCAGTTGTCGGAATAGATTATCCTGTAAGAGGTCTCCGTCCCAACGGTTCTGATATCGGGTCCAAGTGCTCCTGCTCTGAAACCACGTATCGGGTTGGAGGAGGAACCAAAGAAGTGGAAGTGGTCTTTGTCGGCTCCGGTTCCTTCTGGGTTGGAGTCCAAAGAATTTTGGCTAGTGTCAGCATCCGTAGGAGTCTCATCACCACCCGCTCCACATCATCCAATAAGCTTCTGGAAGATCGGAAGGACAAAGTAGTAGATCTCGCTATTTGCAAAAGTGGAGACCTCACATTAGGAAGTGCCGGCTCCAATACAGGGAACTGGCTCTGAAAATGGAACTGTATCGGCTCCGAAACCACCACTGGTGCTGAAGAGGGAGATTTTCCTGAACCAAAAGCCCTTGGTTCCGAGACAGAATCTTAAGACATTTTGCCCCAACTTTTCTGACCTAGAAGAAGAGGATTTTTCTGTAGGTTTAGTGGTCTGAGTCCCTTCTAAGGCCTCTGTAAAAGGGTTTTTTTAAAAGGCCTCTCAAAATTAACTTGTTTTTATCCTCCATTAATACTCTAGAGCTAAAGGCATGACACAATGAACAGGACTCTTGCAAATGAAGGGCACCCACACAGTAAACACAACTGGTATGCCCATCTATCAGAGACATCTTTTGGCTACACTTGTCGCATTTTTTGAAACCAGAGGGTTTCAACTCCTTAGGATCCTTAGACATGTTTCTAAAACGCACACAAAACCAAAATTTAAGACTACCAGAAAAATGCTCAACTAGACTTTTTTTTTTTTTTTTTTTTTTTTTAAATCAAGCAAGCAAAGGGGAAGGAGAAGTTCTCTAACTTAAACAAACTACTCCTACTAAATGGACAAAAACACTAAAAAGGGAAAAAAGTCCTCTAAGTTAAACGGGCCGCAAGGAGCCCTCTAACTTAAACAAGCTACCTTAGGAGGGAGATTAACCAAGATCCCTAAATTAGAGCCTGGAAGCCAGGATAGGGAAAGTTAAACAATAACAGGCCTAGAGAAAAAAATGACGGCTTAAACAAGAATCGACAAACAGTAGCAGACTAGGCAAAAAAAACGCTAACAAATATCTCTAAGTTGAACAGCAGCAGCAGTAACTACTAATTTTTAACAAAAGGATCAGAAAAAGACAATAATATACAAAATAAATTCTACTTAGCCAAGAGCCAGCATGGAAGTCACCCGATCTTGTTTAGCGGCAAATGAGATCTGGGTATTCTTCCCTGAGCATCATGGGATAGGGTATAGCCACGAGCCAGTGGAAGCTCTCGAGCTTTAGAATAAGGCCAAGTCAGAACAGATTCTCGGTTCCGTGCCCAACCAGTAAAGAATAAAGGCGAGATAGGACAACATAACATCTAAGCTGTAATTCACCTGTCGCAACAGAAAAGCTGTAGGGTGTCAGGTTCTTGCTTCCCGGGGGGTTTATTTAGTTAAAAGGCAGCCAGGTTGAGTGGACAAAATAGACTTCTGCTTTTTTGCAGTTTAATCCCAAGTAGGGTGGGGGGCATGCAGTTAAACCCATGCGAACTGAAAAATAAAGTTAAATAAGGCAGAATTAATGCAAAGATTACAGGAATGTGAAGTGGAGACCATGCAATAGATACAGATAAAAAGGCAAATTGATTATACTGCATACATTGTTAATCAACTCTGTAAAACCACAGAGTGCAGCATTAACCACGCAGCCTCTAAGTCAACTGATAACAGCTGTGCGATTCAGCAGTAAATACACACATGATATACTGCACAAAGCAAAGACGTATGGCTGTTCTACAGCTTTGTCATTCAATATGAACCAACAGCAAAATGAATTGCAGTCACTTAGCCTTGTATAAAAGCAACTGTAAATTACAGGCTTTAAGTCTTCTAAGAGCATTAGTATGCTACAGGAAGGCTTACAGATGCAGCTAGAATATGAATACGCTTTGCGAACGGTTAACAGGATGCCTGGCAGACATATAACGATTAACCTCTACCTTCATAATACAAGATAGAAATAGCAAGCATTTTTGTCAGTTAATACATTAGATCCGAGTGCATTTGGTGGGGAATCACCCAAGATGCACATGAACCAGACCCAAAGCTTCTAGAAACCGAGACTCATCCTAAGGAGGAGATTCAGAGGGCCAACCCCCTTTCTGCTTCATTAATTCCAGGATATCCACAAATCCATGCAGTCAGTGACCGACTCAGAAAAGGAGTCGAGTAGGTGCGCTTCTCTATGAAGGTCTGCTTCTTTGGAACATGCCTTTGAGGTGCTGGTGGAGACGGATCAGAATCAGACTGGGAACTCAAGTGTTGAGTGGTCTCAAAGCCTATGGGTTCCGACTGTCCTTGCTGATCCAAATGAGGCATAAAGAACAAATTCCACTGGTGTCAGGACGGATCCAAATTCAGTGTACATACCTGCCCTTCTTGGACTAGTCAAAGCCCTTTCCCAGCCTTGAAAGCTGATGCCACTGTTAGAGCTTAAGAAATGCTTTCTCTCCGTCAAATGGCTTAGGATGCCTGAGGTAATCTCTGAGAAGGACCTTGGACCCTAACTATCAGATGCTAAGATACTGAGGGGAAGGAAAGGCTCTGGAAAACTCCACCAAAAGGTACTCAGACACCAACGTTTGAGATATGGAACTTGTCCCAATCTGACAGTATTAGAGTCGAGAGAATAAGGAGCATAAGTGATGCCAAAGTTCCTTGGACTGCTGCATCCAGCTGAGGTGCATCAGAAGGTTTGGGACCTGTGGGAACCTGTTCAGAACACTGAACTAGTACTGTAGGAAAGTTTGACTGGGTTGATGGACCTGTACCCAAACCTCACCTCGGTGAAGGTACTGAAGGACTCCCAGTTGGATTAGGGCCCTCAAAAGTTTTCTCATCATTCAAGAGACATCCATCTCCATGAGCTTTCTGGTGAATCAGGATGACCTCAACAAAGAAGCAACAGAAGGCTAGGACATTTGTCTAAGGATTGGTGAATGCAGGCAAGGACTCATCTCCTCCAGTAGCTTGAAGTAAGGAAGCTTGGACCAGACTGCAAGCTGGAACCAACTACTTGGAAATTTTTGGTATCGGACTGACCACACTAGATGGATCTAGGGATCTTTTTCTAAACTTGTCGAGTCTTTTCTCTTCTAATATCTTTTCTTCACTCCTTTTCTCCACGGGCTTTTCCTTATCTTTCTGTTTGTCTTTAGTCTTATCCTCATTTTTCTCCTTTCTTTTCTCAGTGCTGGGAAAAGAAGATGTAGGTCTTGACTCAGAAGACATTACAAAAAAGAAGACAATGCCTATGGAGGAAACAAACCTTAATTTTTTTCCATCCTACCATATACAGCTCTAGAGTAAAAGGTAGCACAAATATCACAGTTTACCTTTAACTGAGGAGTACCTAAACAGTACACACACAAAGAAATGGGGATCTTGTATCCACACCATAGGCTGAACACTTTTTGAATCTTGAAGTTTTGTCTGACATCAGAATAAAGACAGAAGACTATTAGAATGAACTCTATAAATTCTAAAACAATTTAAATCAAATCTAAATAAAAATGAAAATTATGTACTTACCATAACTATTTATCTATGTTGTCCACTTTTTATCCAGTTCAACATACGAGTTTTCCGATCAGACTGGATTCAACATCAGCACCATCTCTGAAACTTCATAGATCCAGAAATCACCGACTCCTCCCGTACCCATAACTCCCTGCACTCTACCTTAGCACCTCAGATCAGGTTTGCCCCTACTAGTAACAAATTTAAAGGTATAATAACCTTTCTTAAGATTGATCAATAACAGGAAGCTTTTAGGACGGGATCAGAGTCTGATAGGACTAGTCACAGACAGGGTCCCTGTGAGATACATTCTATCACCAGGAGCAAACAGATGAAAATTTGGAAAGGAGCAGAAGGGACAACGGTTGAACCATACAAAAATTAAACACCGATCTATTATTATGTTAAGTACATAACTTTGCTATCTGATGTTGTCCATTTTCACCCAATTCAATGTATGGAACAGATTTCCAGGATGTTTTTACCTGGATGGTATCAAGGAAGGATGCTCCTGAGAATGGTGGAACTAAGGAACATGATCTAGACTGTGCATCAAATTTATAATGAGGCACAAAAGTTTGAACTGTTGAGTAAGCTGAAGCAACACAAATATCAATGGGAAGTCTTTTCGTCAAGGCTGCTAAAGTAACTATTACTCTTGTGGAATGAGCTTTGGGCGTCGATTGTAGGGATAAGTCCTTTTCCATGTGTACAAAGGAAATATAATCTGATAGCCATCTTGAAAGCATAACCTTAGAAACTGCCTTGCTTTATGTCTAGGATGTGCAATGAATAACTGGTCAGACTGAGGGATTTTGTTCAACGGAGATATAATCTGAGTTGGTGATGAAGATCCAAATTAGAGTATATTCACCTTTGTTGGAGAACCAGGAGAAAAAAAACACTAGCAGGTTGACGGATTGGTTTAAGTTTGTGACACATTAGTCTTTAAGGAAACTCTGTCTTTGCGTAAAATCAAGTAAAGGGGTTTGCAAGAAAGTGCCCATAACTCTGAAATTTGCGATGTACCAGCTACAAGAAAAATTGTCTTCCAAGACAGGAACTCCAAATCTGCCGAAAATGTTGGGTCAAAGGGAAGTTGAGTTAACTGCTTGAAGCAAAAAAGTGATATCCCATGGAGGTACTGGGTCTCTGATTGGAGGCTGTAGAAGGAACCTTCCTCTCAAAAGATTTTTAGACACCTTTAGAGATGCTACGGAGGTGTCATTCTAACCTATGTGGAAATCTAAAATTACAGTCATTTGCACTTTAATAATGGAAAAACTGGAACCACTATGAAAAAGTTCAGACAACCTCCAGTTTGGAAGGGATGGGAACAGAAAAAGGACCTATTCCTTTCAACATAGCACAGACAGAAAATCTTTTCCATTTGCCATGATAAACTTTTTTTTAGTGGATTGCTATTAGGAGGCGGAGATAATATGAGTAACCCATGCTGAGAGCCTGGCATTACAGGCCAAGTTCAGAACTGGAGAAACCAAGCAGTTAGTTTCAAGAATTTCAAGTCCGGAAGAGACAATCCTGCTGGGCGAGTCAAAAAATTTGGATACTGATCCAACATACATGCAGGATGTACTAGTAGAGGCCACAGAACAAGAACCATGTTTGCTGGGTCCAGAATGAAGCAATGAGGATCACTTTAGTCTTGCATCATTCTTGCTTTCTGGATGAATTTGTTCATTAGAGGCAATAGGGGAAACAGATAAATGAAACCTAGGGGCCAACTGTGGACTAAACCATCCCTCTGTGACCATCCTTGTGGAGGGCGAACAGCAAAGTAACTGCTGCATTTGTCCTCAATTAGGACACAAACATCTCAGCAAGGTTGGTCCCAGCGACAGAAAATCAAAGCTGTCACGGTTGTATTGAGGATCCACTTTTTAAGTAATTAGGACAGTTCTGATCAGTTTGTCTACTAATCCACTCGTTGTCCCTGGGATATGCATTGCGTTTCCAGTTATCCCTGTGGTAACTTTTCAAAACCTCCTGCTTAAAACCCAAAAAGCCAGAAGGCTCGTGAGGCCTCACTTCCATGGTCTACATTCATACTGAAAACCAAGATGAACTGAGCTTTTGTCCTTCTGCTCCATGGGATGTGCCCTCCACGAGTTCACCTGAGGACATCTGCATTACTCTTAGACAGGTGTACCTCCCCGGTCAAACTCTCCACCCGACACGGTCCCCCCGAGTAGGTTGCTCCCTGACACACAGGAGCTTGGAGCCAGAAGCAAGAACCCAGGTAAGGCTCACCCCCTCCCCCACCTCATTGGGTAAGTGAAACAACTAAGAGTAGTTGTATTTCACTGAAGACCAAGGCCTTCCACTTATTCTATACCTCTCAAGTCTCTTCACAATGCCATATTAGAGTCAAGTTCAACAGGGTCATCTTTCTCCACTGATTCTGCCAAGTACATTCCCTTGGCTGCAGTTTCTCCAGACAGTAAGTAGAGATGGTGGGAATCACCCACTGTCACTCTCATGGCTTCTTGATAGAGGGGGCATGAGCAGTCACGAAATGTGTGCAACGTAAAAGGACTGCTTTCATCTCAAATTCACTGATGTGAACACTGGCCTCTAGATGTGACCAAGAACCTTGGACCTTTCCCTCATATGGAGAGAGTCCACTTGAGTACCTCATATGGAACTTGGCTAGAGGGACTACTGAAATTGTGGAGGCCATTAGGCATATTAGCCGTAGAATTAACCTTGCTCAGACTTAAGAGTGTTGAAATACCTGTGTAGCTATCGGCCGTACAGAGAAAACTCTGGATTGGAGCAATATGGCAATTTTTAACACGGAGTCCAAGTGGCATCCAATGAATTCTATTCGTTGTGAAGGGTCCATGCAACTCCTGGATAAATTTATCATGATTCCTAGATTTTGTATTAGCTGGAATAGAAAGTCCAGATGGTATAACACAAAATATTTGGAGGTAGCAGGAAGGAGCTAATAGTCCAGATATGGGAAAACTTGGATCCTCTGCAAACACAGTTAAGCTGCAACCACTGCCATTATTACCAAAGGGCAGCACTATGAACTCTGAATGACTGGCTCTCAATTGGAAAAGGAGAAATCGCCTGGAACACTATCTTTATATGCTAGTATCCATCCTGGAGAGCTACTGAGAATATTCAATCGTCCTTCCTCAGAAAAGTCAATATGGACTGGACTGTGAACATCTGGAATTTTGTCTGATTTACTAACTGGTTTAAGTGACTCAAATCTAGAATGGAGGTACCCCCATCTTCTTGGGTACCACAGAGTATCCTGAATAGACCAACTGGTCTTTGGGAATGGGTTGAATTACTCTCTCTGAGCAGCTTGGAAATTTCTGTTACTGCCAGTTCTCCATTGACTGGGTGGAACATCAGGAAATTTCTTCTTTCGGGAAAGGAAAGGGGAAATGAGTGGCCTCTGGAAATTATGCTTAGCACCCAGGAATCTGTTATGTTTTGTCAGGCTTGTGGATGCACAGATTAAGTGCCTTCCGACTGCCTCCAGACTGCAGCAGCCAGGCAACATTTCCTGAGAGTTGCTAAGGCTTTTTGGTAAAGGGACCCCAAAAGCCCCCATTCTGAGGTCTGCCTATGCCTCTTAGGTGACGTCAATTACAGTTACCTCTTCCTCTCCCATGAAGGGAATCTGTCCCCAAGAGAGTTGTGATAATAACCCTGTGATTTGTGAAACCACATCATCTTGCTGTCTATATGAGAGCTAGAGAAGGTCCTTTGAGATGCAAAGAAAAATTCCCCACAGCAGGGAGGGTTTTACCATCCACTTGACTACTGATTAGTGCGTCTTTTACATCTGGCCCAAAAGTGTGGATCTGTCCAACAGGGCATTAATGAAGGAGGGCTTAAAGACTTCCATGAAATCACAAAGACCCATCCAAGAACGACAGCATACATTAATACCGCTGCCCAGTGTCCTTGTTGTACCATCTGTTGCATTAGATAGCTGCATGGTAAAAAGAAGTTATGTTCTTACCATAATGTTCCATCTGTGTTGTTCATCTTCATTCATTCTTGACTAGTGGGTTTAGTTCCGACCTCTCTGAACTTACTTGGCTGTTATATGTAGCTCACGCCAGCCAAAACGTCTCGAGTTAAGGCTCTACCACAATACCTCTCTTCCCATTACCTCAGATCGAGTTTGCGTAACAGTTAAGAAAATAGAGAAGCCCTGTCTAGGGTATAACCCTATAACATCCCAGGACTAGGTCCAAACCTCCAGACTTCTGGAGGGGGCAGGAGGGCGGGATGTCAAGAATTAATGAATGAAGATTGACAACACCAATGGAACATTAATGGTAAGAACACAAATTCTTTATCTGATGTTGTCAATCTTCATTCATTCTTGACTGATGGGACAGTCCCCTCCACTACTTTAGATCCTGGAAGGCCCTAAGGAAGGATATTCCTGAGCACCATAGAGCTAAAGGATGCTCTTCCCCTGGAGACCATGTCTAATCTGTAATGAGTGTCAAAGGTACGTGGAGTAGCCCAAGTTGAAGCTGCACGTCTTCCACAGAAGCCCTGGCATGAACTGCTGAAGTGGAAACGGCTCTTGCAGAATGAGCTCTAACTCTAGTTGACAGTCTGAGTTTATTTTGATTGTATATAAAAGTAATGCATTCTCTAAGCCATTTTGACAAGGTGACCTTTGATACAGGTTTGACTAATCTGAGTACTGAAAAAGTTAGAGATAGTTGGTCTGATTTTCTAGAAGACTTCAGTCCTAGTAAAAACGTAATTGTATGTGGACGTCCAGCAAGTGTAAACAGTATTCTCTTTTGTTTGCAAAATTTGGCAAGAAGACTGGTAAGTTTAGGGACTGGTTGATATTAGACTCTACTACCACTTTGGGTAGGAAGGTGGGATTGGTTCTGTGTGATACTCTTTCTTTGTGAAAAATTATATAGGGAGGATTCACACAAATCCTATAACTCTGAAATTCTCCTAGCTAACGTGATAGCTACTAGGAAAAGGGTCTTCCAGAATAAAAACTTGAGGTCACAAGTAGCTGCTGGCTCAAAGGGCTGTCTAACTAAACGTTGTAAGATTAAGGTCAAATCCCATGGCAATAAAGGGTCTTTGAATGGGGGTTTTAAAAGCAGAGCGTCTTTAAGAAAAATTTTGCATAGATGAGATACCAGGGAATGGTCATCAAAACCATTATGAATATTTGAAATGGCAGCCAAATGAATTAATCAGACGTAGAGGCCCCCATTTCAAATAAGCTAGCTAAATATTCCAGGACATTGTCAACAGATACTGAAAAAGGATCTATGTAGTTTGTACACACCCAAACTGAAAATCTTTTACCATTTGCTTTGATAAAGCTTCCTGGTGGATGGCTTATGGGAAGCAAGAAGTATCTTTTGCACCGGAGGACAAGTTATTTTGCCTGGCAATTAATGGAATTGGAGAAACCAAGCAGTCAGCTTGAGATTTTGAAGACTGGGATGCACCAGGCCCTGAGGGTTAGACAGTAAGTCTGGAGCTGGGTCTAGAGTCCATGGGCGGTGAACCAGAGGAGGCCAAAGGAAGGAGAACCAGACTTGACAGGGCCAGTACGGTGCAATGAGAATTACTTTGCTTCTCAACTGTTGGGCTTTCCTCAAAAAACAGAGGATCAGTGGAACTTGAGGAAAAGCATACAGAAGTCCCGGGGCCAATTGAGAAAAAGTCTCTCTCTCGGGGACTCCCCGCAAAGGGGGATTAGGGCAAAGTAGCTGTTGCATTTTTAGTTTATGGGAGAAGCGAACAGGTCGCAGCATGGCTGACCCCATCTACGAAAGATCTTAGGTGCTACACTGGGATTGAGACACCACTCGTAAAGCAGGACGATACATATGCTCAGTTTGTCCGCAATCACGTTGGGGATCCCCCGGATATGCATTACTATCTGAAAGCGGAAGGAAGCCCTAGCCCACTGCCAAATCCTTAGGGCTTCCCGACTGAGATTAGGACATAGCCCCCCCCCCCCCCCCCCAACTGATGTACCAGACTACGAACATGTCTGATTGGATTGCAATTGTCCCCGAATGAAGAGCCAACTAGAATACTTGCAACGCTAAAAACACTGCCCTCAATTCTAGGATGCTGATGTGCAAATTGGCCTCTTGCAGGGACCAAGTGCCTTGAACAGTTTTTCCCAGAAAATGTTCCCCATCCCCATCTGGGAAGCATCCATGGTCACTACGGCCTTGGGCTGAGAGGGGGGAAATGGAATGACTCCAAAGATTCTCTTCTGGCTTCATCCACCAAGAATACTTTTTGCGGCGACTTGTTATCAAGACTGGATGGGACATGGGGGTGAGTTAGATTGACCATTGTGTTGCCAAGAGCCATTAAAGCAGCCTCATGTTATAACTCACTAGGGGAAGTAACGCTATCGTTGTTGCCATGGTTCCCAAAGCTTGTAGTATCAGACGAGCAGGAAGTTGGTTTTCAGAAATTATTTGAACTTGTGATCTTAGTTTCAACAGCCTGTGGAGAGGAGGGGAGGCTACACAGGATACTGTATTTAATCTTGCTCGAATGAAGTCCAGATCCTACATGGGAGTCAATTGTGACTTTTCATTGTCGACTGAAATGCCTTTGGTGAACACCCCTGGGGGCTGTGGTGAGATTAAAGGGCAGCGCTCAAAACTGGTAATGACTGGCTCTTAGCCGAAGTGGAGATATCTTCTGGAGCACTTGTTCATCTTTATGTGGTAATAATCATCCTGAAGATCTATACAGCACATCCTATCATCCACCCTAGAAGAGGAAAAAGAGACTGAAATGTGACCATCTGGAACTTTGTTTGTTGTACAAATTCGTTCAATAGGCTGAGATTCAAGATTGGTCTCCAATCTCCTGTCTTTTTTGGCACTAAAAAATCTTGAGTAGAATCAGGATCCTATTTGGTCTGTTGGGACTACGTGGATAACTCTTTTGAGCAGGTTTTGAATCTCTACCGCTCCTAGATCCCTCTGACTGGGTAGAACAGAGAGGATTCACTTTTGGGGTTTTGGCAAAAGATTGAAGGGGATGTGGTAACCTCTGTTAATTATTTTCTGCACCCAGACATCAGAAGTTATTGTAAGCCAGGCTGAATGGTGCAGAGAAAATATTCCCCCGACTGCCTCCGGAGATAAGCAATCAGGCCTCTGTTCAGGAGTGCTGATAGGGTTGTCCAAAAAAAGAATCTCTGGAGCCCTGGTTACGCTGAACCCTTCAGCCATGGGGGGGGGGGTCTTCCAGAAGAGTTCCCCCCTCTGCCCCGGAAGGAATACTCACTACGTGCATCACAAATCAACATCTTGCTCGATGAAACTTCTGGATGACTTGAAAATCTCTTCTGCCAAATAGGAAAAAGAAACCTCTTTACTTATAGGCTGTGGTGAAAACCGGAGCCAAGGAAGGGAGGGTCGGGTCTAAGATACTGACAGATCCGACCACCTTAGAACTTTAGGATCCAGACCAGCCAAAATACTGGTATCCAGAGATCTCTTCTTGGATTTCTTGAGCTTTTCTTTTTCTACTCCTTCTTCCACCTCTGTCTCACTAGACTTGTCTTTTTCCTTTGATTTGACCTTGTCCTGCTACTTGGCTGGAGATGATGTGGCTGTGGATGATGACGTAACAGGAAAGGAAGACCCTGTCTGAGGAGGGAGAAGACATTTAACAATTAACTTTTCATGTTTGAAGAGCCCTAGTACTGAAAGAGGCACAAGCATCAGCATCGCGATCGGTATTGAGACAGGAAGTGTCCAAATAGCAATCACAAAATGAATGTAGAGCTTGAGGGGGAATTTTCTGGCCGCACTCAATGCATTTCTTAAACCCCTGACCATTCAATATCGTGATCCAACCACCACCATGAAGATCCTAAGTGACTGTATTTCAACACAGAAAAAGCTGAAGTAAACTAGATATTTACAAAGGCAGCTATTATGAAAAAGGGAAGTAACCACTATCTTAAGGCCTAACCCTATTATGTATCAATACTCAAGAACCTTTTTTTCTCTCTCTCAGCAAATTAGCCTGAAAAGGAAAAAAAAAAGTGAGGGAGGAGTCAAGGAATCAGGAAGACCACATATTACCAAGAAAGAATTCTCTTTAATAAAAAGCCCTTGTCTGAGAAACACGTCTGATGCTTCAGGCAAATGTCATCTGAGGTACTATGGTATAGTGCAGGGAATTTTGGGTAGGGAGGAGTCAGAACCCTGGATCTGTGAAGCTTCAGAGAGAGAGAGTGCAGAGGTCAAATCCGATTGGTTCCAACAACCCATACACTGAATTGGACAGAAAGAGCCATCGGCTCTATCTTATTTTACTAGTAATAAACACTTGTTAGCATATACAGGCGCACACACACAAACGCACGCGTACACACACACTACTATCCTAACCAAAATTATAATCCAATTATGGAACAATCTGGAAAACTCACACTACAGAAGAAAAAAATACAATAGAGTAAATACTTAAAACTACAAGAACCTAAACCTATAACTACACTGTGCTATAGTGATTAAACAAAAATACTAAAGAAAGGAGCTAGGCAGGAAAAAAGAAAACCTTCAGTTATGAATTGAGTGCAAGATCTCTCAAATAACACATCTGGATAGAACAGGCAGCAAACAGGATCAGAGGTAATTTAACTAGGAGGAGGAAACTGTGGGTACGGGAGAAGTCAGTCTCAGATTCAAAGCTGTGGAAGAAGGTGCAGAGATCAAATACAACCCAAACACTGAATCGTACATAGACATCAGATGCAATTTTGCTTGTGTCAAAAGGGAGTCACATCACACACAGTTATTTTTGGTAATTCTTTCAAAACCTTTAGAAGTACCTTGGAAATCACTGGAAAGGGTGGAAAAGCCTACAGGAACATTCCCAACCAAGGGAAGGACAGGCCACCTATTTTCCATGCTTGGTTGCAAGGATATCTTACAAAGAATTTTTCTTGTATGTTTAGTAACGAGCCAAACAGATCTACTTGATTATTTTCCTCACATCTGAATCAAGCCGTGAACACACCAGTACAAAGTTTTCACTCATGAGGGTCTGGTTCAGGATATTCTGAGTCTGTCTGCCACAATGATTTGCTCTGATGGAATGTAGGAGATGTGAAGAGTCAGAGAATGAACAGCCAACCCTCATGCCATCACTGCCAACTAGCAAAGAGGTTATGACCTTTCACTTCCTTGTTTGCTGTGATACCACATCACTGTGGTGTTGTCTGTACCCAACGATAAAGGGCCTGGAGCACAAGGGTGGAGTAGAGATTTTAAAGTCTGAATCTCTGCAAGCATGTCTTTGATGTTTGTGCACTTTTGTCAGTCAGAAAAGTCTCACAGACCTTGCTCTTTTACTCCAATGGAAAATGCACACTAGGCATAATCCAAACAGTCTATCTGGACAGAATTAACTGGGGATTGAAGAGATAAAGGGAGTCCAGGATTGACAAAAATTTGATCCTCCACTACTGCAACTCTTGCCTTACAACCCCAGCACAAGAAACGGAGATGCTGGACCCAGGAATTGTTTATGTAACACTGGCATAATCTAGCAAGTGGGATGAAGGTGATCATGGAAGTCATGAGCCTAGAATCCTGACAAATTCTTTTGCAGGAGCCGGAAGTTGAGAAAAACTCAAAGATTTGCTGTGAAGTTATTACCTTTTCTTTTGGAATGAATGGTTTTTGCTTGAATGCATCTATCAGACACACCAAAAAGGCTATTTTGTGAAATGGCATTAAACAAGACTTTTGTAGGCTCAAGTGAAACTCCTGATGTAACAGGAGGTTGGACATCTTTATTAAGGACGTCAAATATCAGGGAGAAGAGACTGCAGTGATAAGCAAGTCAACTAAAAAAAGGAAAAAATGTGAATGCCTTTATGAGCACGTGAGGTGCAGAGAAGAGCCCAAAGAGTAAAAGAGTTATGAAAATGTGACCTAGATACAGCAAACCTTAAGAAACTTCTTGAAACTGTGAGCAACGGGTATCTCATGGTTACCATCTTTGAGATCCAGTGTTACTGAAAGACAATCTGGAAGCAGTGCATGCAATGAATGTAGGGTCAACATCTTTAGCTTTGGAATGCCCACACAAAGGTCAAGAAAAGACAGCTCTAACATAGGTATCCACGTGCTCCTTTAGTACCAAACTTTTTCCTCGAATAAAAGCCTTTGCTCATCTGATTTGGACATAACGGATGCATGACCCCCTGCTTCTAACATACATTGTAGTACTGATGGAAACATGTCTGGTTTGGTGGATGTCAGGGAATTTACCCAAAAGGAGGAGGAGGAGGAGTCTCCTCTCCATCCAATGCTAGGTGAATCCTTCCTGAGTCACCTTCAACACCTTTCTGAAACTGACTGACCCCAAGCTACAGAGATGAGGATCAATCGGTTTGAGAAGTAGGGAAAATGGAGCAGGAGGTGCGGGTAAGGTGATCAGATTCCTAACATAGTCGCTCATTAGTTGCAACTCTACTCTTTATAGAAAGTTACTTCTTTTATTTGCTTTGAAAGCGTTACCCCCCTGCCATTTTCTTTGGGTGGCTATTTGTTATTAGGCCAGAACATATGTTATTTCTTCCCTCTGAAGAACTAAGAAGCGGCCTTGTTAGGGCACAGCCTCTGTACTTGCAAAATATTAGGAGACTCCATGCATCAATTTACCTCTGTCATCCCACTGTTTCAGAATGTTTGCGGCCAAAGGCCCCCGCGCCAGATTCAGGCTAAGTGGTGAATTAAAGATTTCAGACTAGAAATCATCAGTAAAATTCTAATTACGCAACTCAAAAAAAAAACAACTTCTCAACACCACAGAAGTGGAAGTTCTACACAGTGTCAGCACAATCATACACACTTTTCACAGCCTGTTTAAAAACTTGAGTCAAGTTAGAAACAAGGTGAATTAAAATATGACCCGCATTCCGGAGACAATGAACCAGCGGCTTCTTCCAAACTACAAGTACATTTTAACACAGATGTCCACATATACCCCAGATAATTCAAGATCCTAAAAGCTACCACAGTAGCAGCAGTAGCTTACCTTGTTGGTATATTCACTTGCCCTCCTTAACAGAAGCTACTGCATTACAGAAAGCCAAAGATTTATTGTTAGTTGTTACTGCAGCAGAGTCAGCTGACAGTTGAGAATAAAGACATTTATAATCTGAAGAGACCCTAGACTGCTTATTAGCTTTCTTTAGAACTGCAGCCAGTGAGACAGGATCTTTGCAAGCAGCTTTAAAATAGTCTTCAAGAGCTGCCAAAATGGGAGGAAAAGGTGCAGATTTAGGAACTTCATCCTGTAATAGATCATAAAATCTACACAGTTCCAAGCAAAACATTTAAATCTAGCCATAATATCAGCAAAGGATAAAAGCTTGTTTTCTAAGATTAAGTGCAGATTCACTATCTGAAGTATCAATCCAGCTGATAGATTCCTAAGGAAAATCACCCCCCTCTGCCAGAATCCTTATCCCCTGAAAACACATTTTGTTCTCTAGCAATATCTGTACAAGAACTGTGAAAAGGTAAACAGATCCCAGAGGTGATTGACTGCAAAACACTTATAGCCAAAGATATAACATCTAACTAATGCACAGAAACAACCCAACATGACTATCTGCTCTGTAACTAAATTTTCTTTTTTTCAAGGAATATTCCTATTGGGAGAATAGTCAGAAGACAGCCTACTGTCCCTGGCAGGAAGACTCTTTCCCTGGACAACTGGTTCTCCTATACCTGTAACAGGTACTGGAACAGCTCCTGAGAACACGTCTAAACCCCGGTCCAAAGCAGCCATTACAGTTACACCAAAGGGAGTTGAGGTAACAGGTAAGTGGTCTGTGGAGCTGTAATGGCTGCTCCATAGACCAGCTACACCAAAGGGAGTTGAGGTAACAGGTTAAGTGGTCTGTGGAATCATCACAGGCCACACCTGAGTTACTAGTCACAGCACAAGGCAATAATTTTACTTCTTTTTTCTTTTAGGTACAAGTGGATTGGAAGAAGCAACACCAGGATTATCACCCATGAGGTAGGCAGACAAGAAATTCAATTACTGATACTGTATGCACAGTTAACACTGGGAGAAAGAAATTTTCACTAGTAAGCACTAAGCACACGCTCTCTCCCCAAACTATTGAACACAAGCAGTACACTGAAAACTGTCATCAGGCCCTATATGTTTATTCAGAATTATACAAGTCTATTAATATTTCAAAAGTAGCACGCTGACTGGTCAGCCCAACCAGTGTGCCCAGTGTAAATCCAAGCATATACCAATGGAAAAAGGTCCGGTCGCCCGGGTATTTTTTCCAATATATGCCATAAAAATTTCACTAAAAAAAAAAAAAAAAAATTTACAAAACCAGGCACTTAAAACAACTAATTAACTAGAGAGACGGGACAAACAAAAATAAAAAAATAATCAGGTACGTTATGCAAAACTAGAGAAAGTTACCTGTATCCTTTTATTTCTTATGTCACGTCTCTCCCTTACCTTCAGTGTCCTGGTATCTTTTTATAATTAAAAGCAACTGAGATCTTCCTTTCTCCACTCCTTCCTATACACAGCACCTGCCTCACATCACTGATGTACTGCGTAAGCATGGGAACGAAAGTCGCATACACATGCGCAGTACATCAAAAAAAGCACCAGGATATCAGAGAAAAACGGAAGGCCACAGAACAGTCATACGATGGCATTATTTAAGAAAAGTAAGTAATTTTTTTCTTAAATATTGTCATTGTATAATAGCAATAACAGACTCCATGGCATGGTATACCGAAGATTTACCCACAATTGTCTTTGTTTAATCACTCAGTCTTCATCCTCATGATTAAACCACACCAACCGTGGGTAAATCTTAATATACCACACCCACGTCATCAGTTTTTGCTCAGGTATAACAGACTATTTACTAGATCAGCAATGAGAAAACATTCTAATTCTGTTAATAGTGACAGGAAGGAAAAACACAGTCCAAATACATAATATTTAAAAAACATCACTATCTTCCACACATTGAAAAATATGTGAAACAAACAAAGCAGAACCATACATAATTCCTGACAAAAGTTATTTTATTAACACCTTTATTAAACTATCAAGACAAAGGCAAACATGCATTAACAAAAACAAGCCATATAAACTCTCTCTTACAAAAATTATACATCACACATCTTTTCTTTCTTTAAAACTACCGGTCCAACATTACATAATTTGCTCCATTCCTGCCTTCCCTTAAAGCTTACTCCTCCATTATTCTGCATGCATTTTTCTCACAATTTCCATTTATTTCTATGTAATTTGCTCCTTCCGCTTTCTAAAGATACCACTTCCAGTTATTTTGTCTCTCTTATAATATTCAATACTTCAAATACAGCTAGTTTGCATTCACTTCCTTTTTCTAGCAATCTCTCTTTTTTGGCAGCCAATAGAAATAAAATTAACAAGGCTTAACTATGAGTCTAAGGAATTCAGAGCGACTTCCAACTCAAAAGAATCATTTCCTTAATTACAGACATTTATTCACCCAGTATTTCTGACATGAGTACTCCAAGGAATTTTTAATATCTGCCACTCATTACACTCCATATATTATGTTCCAGTTACCTCCCCCTTCCCCATCACACCTCTAACATTTGCGAAATACTCTAGGAAAAACAGCTTGCAGTCTGCTTGGGGTTATAAAAATACCTATGCAAACACTTCGGAGCAAAAATCCTAAACTTTCTGAGCTTATAGTTGCATATTTAGGAGCCATGCAAATGTCCTCTCATTGTTCCCTTGTAACTGATTCTCCAGTCCCTCTCTCCAATCTTTTCTAACTTCCTCCGATTATTATACTTATCATGCAATATTTTATGTCCTACTACTTATCCATTTTGTAACAGCAGCTTCTGTTCGAGATTCAACTTAAAACTCCACCACAGCAGGTCTTTCACTTAGGGTTCCCATATCCTTTCTCTTCGCCTTTACTCTGATATTAGTCCCTGGTACGGAGAGCAGTCCAGCCTGGAGTCGAAATGTCTTCTTGGCCCCATTTCACTCTTACTACCTTTCCCTCTCTAGTTATTTGCTCCCAATACTTTGGTTACTTT
>NC_056736.1:675341617-675406617 GCF_019279795.1 Protopterus annectens
CAATTTGTTTTGGTTGTCCTTTCTGATAACAGGCTGCCTGAGTAGGCATCAAAATCTGCAGCAGGAAACATGACTCCTGCCTAGTTAACCTATAATGTTCATCTTTCCTTTAAACTTTCCTCAAAGATTTGTTTCCAAATAATAAGCCTATAATTTTTTTGTCTGCTAATTTTCAAGGTCCCCTCACTTAGCAGAATCTTCACAGTTTTCCACAAAGCCATTTCCCAGAAAGTATTCTGCTAGGCACAGAAATTCACATGATAACAACCTTTTATAGACCTCCAAATAACAATTCAGAGAATAAGAAAGCTGTGAGTGAGATATGCACTTGGTTACAAAAAGGTTATCTGTTTCTTGTTGGTGACCTTAATGCACTATTTATTAATCGGCAATCTATGGAAAGATATGGTGATGTCTGGGATAGATCACTGGACAAAGTGTACTTTATTAGTTTACAAACAAATTGTTAGTGAACAAACTTGGAAATACTAGACATAATATTGTTTAAAAACCCAGAACTGGTTATTGAATGTTCAGTGGTACCTGCTATTGGTAATTCTACAGTGGTGTAGAAAGAAATTTTAAAAAGTAAACTACTGAAAACTATACAACAATGCAATTCATCATCTCTGAAGTTCTATCATGGTGACTGTCCTGGGATAGAAAATGACATAATCCCTTGGAATTGGGAAATATTATTAAATGGAATGAAGATTTCAGAAAACAGGAAGATATTTTAAGAATTTATCATAGGATCATAGTGATTTCTAGGGTAACGGCCCTAAGGGGCCATTTTAAGCATACTGTAGGTTTTGTGTAGGGTATACATAACTTGGGCATGGATAGTTGAACATTTACAGCTCTCTCTCTAACAGGGACATAGGTGCCAGACCAGGGATAAATTTACAATTCCCCATCCACTGATCCAGGTTGCACTTGAATAAGTGTAGGGAAGAACTTTGCTTTGCATAAATGGGAAGTCCTCCACAAGAGAAACAGCAATCTCTGAGACACGTACCTGCCTTGCCAGTATGTCCTATTTATGTTGCAGGTGATGTTGAAGTCTTTAGGTCAAGTGTTTCTGATGCAGTTTGTTTTGCAAATGTGCAACAGACTCATTAAGGGACAATCAGAAGAATCTTTGTAGGCCATTCACAGATCACCTCTTAGCAATCTGTAGGTGACCAAGTCCAAGGATAAGACTTTATGGATTCTTTCATTCTATTCAGGATAAGAAAAAAATCGAGGTAACAAAAATTAATTCCTCTCTTATCGGCATATTCTCTCTAGAGGTATGTTGATAAACAAAATGCCTTTGGCAAATAAGAAAGGGACCTACACTAAAGCACAAATAAACATTGAAGACATGAACAAGAATTCTACAAAAGCTAATAGTAGACAAAGCACACTACAGAAAGAAACTAGCTGATCATGTAGTAGATAAGTTTTTTAAACAAGTGTATCATTTCAGAGGAATTTATTCTGTCAGCATTCAACTTATTGAGTGATTCTGACTACTGATTTATTCTGTCAGCATTCAACTTATTGAGTGATTCTGACTACTGATTATGTTAGCATTAGCTTTTTAAACTTTTTTGACTGTTCCTTAATATCAAGTACAAGACAAGTGTTGTAGACGTGATGATTAGAGACAGCACTACTGTTTTTTGGTGGATGCGTTTGAGCAGTCAGTCAAGGCAAAAACATACAATGTCCAACAGGTACAGATTAACTAATAGGTATTCTCTTTGTCTGAAACACTACCAAAAATGGTAAGATTTCTAGTTCACCTTTCCTAGGACAACTTAGGCAGCGGTTACGTGTTTGGTATCTGGGAAAATAAAGCAATTGTTGTACCAAATACCTAAGGGCAATAAACAAAGCGCTGCAGCAACTTTCACTCAATTTGCCTGAAAAGTATTATTGGAAAAGTATGAGAGAATTATTTTGTTTCTATTTCCTATCAGTATTAGGCACTTTAATGATATAATGCAGCATGAGTTTGTTAATGGTAGACGCTAAGTAACTATATTGAGTTCTTCAGAAAATGTTAAACCTCTCGAAACACACCCCTTTTAAATTACATATATCATCACGACTTTTCATACCACTTTTTGAATTAAAGGCATAAAATCATACCATGAGAATAAAACTGGTCATAATATATAAATGACAATAAATCATTCAAAATGTCATTTTGTAAAAACATGTATATTATTGTTATATAAATTTATTTTATTTTAGTGCTAAAAAGCACTTAATATTAATGCATTCATTCAGACCAGGAGCTCTGTCAGCTACCAAACTAATCTGCCACAAAGACTCCTTACATTCCAGAATTACGTTGGTGTTCCCTATAAATTCCATCTGTGGAACAAAATCTATTACTGAAAAAGTGAACTTCTTAAAGTTCATGCATTGAGTAGCATGCCTGGCCAAAGCATTGGTAAAATCCTTTTTCTTTATAGCAAGTGTCTGCTCATATATTCTTCACTTTAAACATCTGATCGTTTTCCCTATATAATAACAAAAACAGGAATTACATATGGCCACGTATGTTAGAACTCTCACAATTAAAATGTTTGCTCACCCAAATGGTCCTATTAAGATGTATAATTAATGTGCAGTATGTGTTACTAATGTACCTACATTGTTTGCACTTCTTGCAAGAGAAGGTCCCCGAACACTATTTTCATCAACCAATACTGACATGTTTCCCACTCCATGTTCCAAAATGGTCTTGATGTTCTTAATTCTCTTATAAGTGAACTTGGGTTGTACACCAACAATCTGTGTAAGTTCTCTACTACCCATCAAGACCTTCCAATTGTCCTTGATGATGTGTTTAATGACACCCATCTCATTAACAATGGGTATGGGGAATGAAATAGTAAATGTAGTGTTGTCCTTCTCTTTTCTCATTACACTGACATCACTTACCCCCTAATAATAGGCTTGGCAACAGCCTGTCTCAAAATGAAAACTTCATTTTGTATGTTGGTAAACCAAACCTGATCATCCCCTCTCTGCTCAAAAAAATGTGTCAGCATAATAATCTCTTGGAGAAAGGTATCATTATCAGATGTAAGTCTACTGAGATTAATTAATTGCCCCTTAATTACCCCTTTCTTCATGTGTCTAGGGTGTAAACGGTATCTGTGCAAGTATTGGTTAACAAATACATCTTTCCTAAAGATTTTACTCACAAAAATGTTACTAGATGTATCAAAAGCCAAACGTATATCTAAAAAAAATAATGGTCTTACCAAAACTCCCCACAGAGAATTCTAGAAAATTTGTGGTCTGGTTGAGGACCTTCACAAAAGACTCAAATTCTTTCTCTTCACCAGTCCACAAAAATATCAAGTCATCAATGAATCTCTGATATAAAATTATCTGGGGCCACGGTGGATGTAAATATAAGTATCTCTCCTCCCACATGGCCATCACAAGATTGGCAAAGGCCAGAGCCACCCTTACCCCCCCCCCCCATGGCCTCTACGGAAGTCTGTTTGTAATAGCGTTGATTACATTCAAAATAATTATCTAAAACTACACCCATGACTTTACAAATCATCTCAACTTTACTATGCGTAAAATCAGTAAACCCATTAAGATAATCTCTCAGATATTCTATACCAGTATCCTGGTTAATACATGTATATAGTGATTTTATGTCTAAAGACGCAAAATGGAAGTCACCATAGGTGAGGTTGATGTCCCTCAGAATTTCCAAAAGATGCCAAGAATCCCTAAGATATGATTTCTCTTTTTGCATAATTGGATTAAGTATATAATCCAACCTTCCAATACCCAAAGGAGGAAACTTCACAGATATAACTAATTTAGACCCATAGCCATACTCTCACCACTCTCCAAAATTCTGGAAAAATGTATACACAAGTCTTACACTACCTTCTGCAAGAAAATCTACTCACACTTACCCAACATGGCTTTCGTCTCATGCACAGCACTACAACAGCTCTCCTGTCTTTCCTAAACTCTGTATCTAGAGACCGTAACAAACTTATTTCCTGTCTCTCCATTGACCTCTCTAAAGCCTTTGATAAAGTCTCTCATTAACTTCTTCTCCTTAAACTAGCAAACTTAAACCAATATATGGTGGATGGAGAGAAGTGTAACAGCTATCTCTCTGATAGACTCCAATTAGTCAAATGGCTCTCAGTTTTCTCCCCTCTTCTTCCTGTTAAAACGGGTGTTCCACAAGGCTCTATCCCTGGGCCACTTCTTTTTAACATCTTTACCAACCTTCTCTGCTCTTCCTGTCCTGGATCCTCATTGATACAATATGCAGATGATTCTACACTTATCACTATTGCTGAATCACCAAATCAACTAAAATCAGACACACAGTCCTCTTTTAACTCTGTAGAAAACTGGCTATCTGAAAACCAACTTATCCTTAATCCAAAGAAAACCAAATTACTACTCTTTCTCCCTAAAAACCTTAACCACATAAAGTCTTCTTTCTCCATACTGTCACAAAATAATACTCAAATACAGACGGACACCAGTGCAAAACTCTTAGGTGTTACTACTGATGACAGACTAACCTTTGATTTACACGTCAATAATTGTATCCGAAAAATGCATCTCAAGCTAGGTCTCCTCTACAGAAACAAAAAATATCTTACCAAAACAGCAAAACTAACCCCTTGAAATGCCTACCTCTTACCCATTTTACTTTATAGCTCCCAAATTCTCATCAGCCTCAACACTGGACTACTGAAGAAGTTAGAAATAACTTATAACAGGATTGCCAGATTTGCTGCCCAAAATCCTTAGACGTCCCATCACTGTCTCTCACTAAAAGAACTCAATTGGCTAGAATTACCTAAACTGCTTCAGTATAATCAGTTTCAGATTATTAATTCCATTCTCTACAAACCCTCTTTCTGTCCAACTATCTCATCTCTAATCTCTCATTACCTACCCACTAGATTACTCTGCAGTTCTGAACAAGGTCTACTAAAAATCTAGCTTTAACCTTTCCAAGGCCTGGAATAGCCTACCCACTAGATATAAGATCCCTTGAACATCCCAATCAATTCAAAACTGTTACATAAAAATACCTTCATGAAAAATGGACATGCCAATGTAATTATCCCCTGTAAACACTTCCCTATAACCTTCTACTTCTCTTCTCCTTCCCTTCAATAAACAAACTTACTACTTTATCTTCTCCTCTTGGTACATCACTGTACAAATTTAACTGGTAAAATATTTCAGCTATGTAACTATTGCACTATTATATAAATAATATGTTATTATGAATGTATCCCTCTGATGAATATATTTCTATGTATTTCACTTGCCACAGTTTAATGTATGACACTGTAATGCAATAATGTGTGGTACTGATGAATGTAATGTGTGGCACTGTTATGCAGTAATTTGTGGTACTGATGAATGTATTTCTATATGTATTCAATATGTAAAATTTCTATTTTCTGTTGGAGCTTTCCTCCTTGGGCCTCCGCTGAAAATGGGCATTTGTAGCCCAGTCGGACAAACCCGGTCAACAAATACAAAATAAATAAAATAAATGTTCATTTTCAAGAAATGTAACATGATACACTTTGGTAAAGCTAATCACAGGTATTTTTGTGGTATAGATCATGAGCTCATTCCTGACGCATTAACATTTGAGGTTTTAGGTGTGAGTGTGGGTGACAAATTTAATTTTAGTATGCAGATGTTATGGGATTATAAAAGATACTTTAAGGATCATCAACAACAGAGACAGCAAGGTGCTAATTCCTTTTTAAAAGGTCCTTATCAGAGTTTACACCGATTATGGTGTGGTTGCTTTTATGTACACTAAGGCAAATATTTGACTTTCATGTAGTAGAATATAAAGCTAGAGTAAAGGTTCTAAAACTACATTCTGTGGCATACAGATCAATGAGGTGTGAGGTGATTTTAATATTAAATGCTTGCATGATAAGATGGCTTCAGTCTATGGTGCAATATGTACTGATCATAGTGTAAACATATACACACATGCAATCTTTTGGCTAAGTTGCCTGTAGCATCTTCTTCAATTAAGAATAAAAGTTTTGTTTATGGGTGGGGTAAACTGTGGCATTATCTTCCACGTTATATTAGGTCATATCCTTCTCTGGTTCTCTTTAAGAATAAATTAGACAGCTGAGCTAGTGAGTCTGTTTTTAAAACAAATGACAACTATTTTAAGGCTTTGAGTTGCCATAAATACCACGCTGAACATTGAACATTCTGAGGTGGGTAAGAGGTGCTCTCACTTACCACAAAGGTAACACCTATTGAGAGCACTACTTGTTCTAACCTATGGAGCGCAAGCCTACTGAGCCCACACTGTAATATGCAAGTGACACAGTAAGTCAAGGGGAATTCAGTATGTGGAGGTACGCTTCCTCTTGGGGGGGGGGGCAGTACATTGTAGAAGTCAAAAGAGAGACAGCAGAGGACAGATGCTCTGTCTGTGGGCAGGGTAGGCCACTCTGCAGGACCAGCATATTCGCCCTCTTCTTACCACCCAATTTTTGCCATTGTCAAAATGAATTTTTTGGGAATCCCAGCCAGGACCCAAAGGCCCATACAGCTCTTGCCTCTCTCAAGGGTTCCTAGCTCCAACTACAGCAGAATAAATGAGCAGATTGGGCTTAGATAAAGGAAGCATCAGACTCAGATCCCCCCCTCCTTTGCAGGACCATCTTATACAAGAGAAAACAGACACTTGTAAAGGTCCTTGGGTGACACTTCCCTATCATAAGCATACATAACTTCCCCACAGATTGCTGTTAACACGTAAAAAAATAGTGAATTAGTAAAAATAGAAAAATATTACAGTGCCATATTTATAAATAAGGTTTGATCAATTATGAAAATAAGCAAAATATCAAAAAAGACATTAGTTTGTTGGACAGGAAAGACTATTAAGAACGTGTTAAAATTGAATGAGTATTCTAACCACATTTATTCCAACAAAAGTAGTAGCATGTTTAAATGCGGCTCTTGCCTGCAGTGCAGACACATTTTTTTGTAGGAATTTGCGGTGGTCAAGAACATTTTGATAAAACTTCCACTCGTAAATGCAACTCAATGGGGTTAGTGTACATAGCCTTATGCCAAGACTTAGAGAAGGTACATGTGAGCATATGTACCATCTTAAACAAAAGAACTGTAAAAATGCTTAATATAAACATTCAGAACTACCTTAGACATTTTTTTCTTTTTATGGTATTAGAAAAAAATGAAAAAAATCCAGGGGAGGTCCCTGGAAAAGATTTACTTGAATATTGGGAGATGACCTGGCAAATTAGGCTGAATGCCTATAATGAATCGTCATCTATAGCTAGTATCTTAGAGCTTAAATCATATGCTGTTTGACAGGTATGATGTTCTTTTTGTACAATGTATATTAATATGGTGACTGGATGATAACAATACTTTATTTTATTTTGTTTCACTCTGATGTGATTTACTTTTCAGTAGTACCATTTATTAGTGACAATATTTCGTTAAAAGAGAATAGCTTATTTAACTTTTTAACATGATTAAAATGTTGGCTAGATGATATGACGAAGAGTTAGTTTTTAAAAGCTTGTTTCAGTGTGTTATTCTTGATGCGATGAAGTCCTGTGATTAGAGGGCCAAAAGTACTTAACACTGGATATTAAAAAGTTGTTTTTTTTTTTACTACTTGTTTGTGCTGTTTGTTGTTTTGGTGATGGATTCTGTACATTATTACTTTATTGCCTTCTTTTAAACCGAAGTCTTCCTCTAAAATGTTACTCTGCACGTACTGTTCCCACAGTTCCAATTTTTTTTATGAAATTTTCTCCTACCCATTTCTAAAGATCCCAACTCCAGTGGTTTTATTCTCTGTTACTGTATTCACTACTTCTAGTATAGCTAGCTTAAACTTTGATTTCCATTTTCTACTAATTGCTTTTTGGGAAACCACCATAACTAGACTAAGCAAGGCCTTAATATCTCCAGGCAATTCTAATTGAGTGTTATAGCTAAAAAAAAAAATCATTCCTTAGTTGCACCATTTTGCTCACCCAGTATCTCTGACGGAGTAGTCTGCAGGGAATCTTTAAAGTCTGCAAACTCATTATACTCCCAGAAAATATGGTCCCAGTTACATTCTGTGGAGTCTGCTCTGTTTGCGGTAAAAATATACCAATGTAAACACTTCCAAGCAAAGATCCAAATCTTCTAGACATTGTTGCGTACTTGGGAGGCATCTATATATCATCCCATTGCTTCATTTGTGAATTGCTTATCCAAACTCTCTTCCCAATCCTTTCTACCCTTCTCTGATTGGTGCTTACAATTATCATGCAATGTTTTACATGCTGTACTAATTACTGCTTTTTTTACAGCAACTTCTGTTCTAGATTATACTAAAATCTCTACCAGTGCTGGTATTTCTTTCTCTTTGCCTATACTCTGATAAATCCTTGATAGGGAAGGCAATTTCTCGCCTGCAGTCCAAATAAATTCTTGGCTTCTTCCCGTTCTAATTATTTGCTCCCAATATCATGGTTCTTTTGCCATTTTTTTTTACAATAAATTCCAGCCCTTTCTTGCCTATTTTCTGTATCCCTAATTGCAGTATCTCCTTCATCCATTCACATGTTGGCTTAGTTCTTAGAAGACTTTCTGCTACTTTATGAATATAATATTCTGTATGGTTACAGTTATTCTACTTAAGGATCTGCATTCAAAATCCCAGTCTCTCCTTGTTTCTTGTGCTTCCCCCGTTTTATCATCATCCCTTCCACTTTGAATTATAGGTTTCTGCTTGTGCTATGTATAACAGCTTTAACTGTGTAGCTCTGAAATACCCTTTCAAATTGGGTAATCCCGAACTGCCTTGTACTATCAGAAAAATGAGACTATCCAACTCAACTCTTGCAGTCTTTTCCTCCCAGATAAAATCCTTCAGTTCTTTATTGCTATCCACTTCTCCTCTGGTTGATAAAAATGTGCCTGACCTGTGCATAAAACTAAAGGAACTAAAAATATTTTAACTGTTTGTATCTTGCTATCCATATACATATAACAGCTTCCAATTTCTCAGTTTTTGTATATTTGTGTTTAGTCTCTGCCACACCAAAATCCCTTTTAATCCATACTAAGTACTTAATTTTATCATGTCCCTATAAATATGGATATTGCTGAACCAGTTCATTTGTGGATACATAAATTACAGCTACTGATTTTGTTTTAGTTTCATTAATTTTGCATCCTGAAAATAGATCTGAAACTGTCTCAAAATGTTCCACAATACTGAAATGTCCTTTTCTGGTTTTAGAAGGTGCAAAATAATATCATTTGCAAATAGAGCCAGCTTTTCTTGACTACCATGCTAATTACATTCTTGAATTTCTGAGTCCCTTATTTTCTTTGCCAGTGGTTCTAAATATAATGTAAATAAAAATGGGAAAAGAGGACACCTCTAGCTGGTTCTTCTGCTCAATCAGAAATTATCAGAGAGGAACCCAACCACTTTAATTTACACATCTGATCCCTCATATATCCTCTTAATCAACCTTATAATTTCATTTGGGAATGCAAATGTTTCCCATTGTCCTTCTCATAAACTCCCAGCTTACTCTGTCAAATGGTTTCTCCGTGTAAAGACCCACCAACAGTAGTGGTATTTTCTTACATTCTTCTTCCTTCTGGATCATCAATGTTCATAGGTTGGTACTAGGCTACCGGCCCTAGGGCTTAAACTAGCCTAGCCATAACAATTCCCTGGCTATTTCTTCCCACAGTATTTACTTCCCTAGATCCCTGTCTAGCAGGGTGACTAACATGATCCCCGGGGTGAATTTCCTATCTCCCATCCAGTCATCAAGGTTCCTTTTGAAGAGGGCCAAAGAGGCGCTCTGCTTGACATGTATGGGCAGTCTATTCCAAAGTCTGGGGTCAGGAACCTATCCCTCCAGCATGTTTTGTTCATTGTGATGACAAGGTTTAGATCCCTGGAGCATGTGTCTCTGAGGGATTGGGATTTCTTTAAGTGTAGCATGTTCAACAGCTCTGGGTTTGACATGGCCTTGTATGTTAAGCAGAGATCACCTCTGAGAAGACGATATGCGACAGAGTATAGGTGGAGTTTTTTTTTAGACAGTCAGCAAAGGGCATCTGCTTCAGGCCTGTGATTCTTTTAGTGAGGTATTTCTGTGGTCTTTCCAGTTGTTGCAGATGTCTTGAGAGGTACATACCAAATAGGGCATTGTATTCTATAATGGTCTAACGAGGGATGAGTACAGTGGGACAATGATCTCCTTTTTTCTGGATGAAAAGCCCTTAGTGATAAGGTGTGCCACATAGAAGGATTTCCTGACTGTTGTGACGATGTTGTTATCGAAGGTGAGACCACTGTCCAACTGTGTCCCTAAGTCTCTTATCACACTTTCAGTGTTTAGTGTACTGCCACCTATGTGGTAATTCATGGGTACATGTTTTTTCCCAAAGGGGATAACTATACATTTCTTGGCATTGAGCTTGAGCCCATGGCTCTGGCACCAAGCATCTGTTTCTTTAAGGCCCTTTTGTAGAATATCCACATCATTTAGGGATTCAATAATGGCTCCCAGTTTGCAGTCATCTGCGAACTTTGTTAGCCAGAGTCCCTTAGTGTTGGCCTGTACTTCAGAGAAGTAGATGCCAAACAAGAGCAGTCCCAGGACTGAACCCTGAGGTACTCCACTTGTCTGGAGCTGGATGTTATGTTAATGCTGTCAAATGTTTGCCTCCACTCCACAAAACCACAATGATCCATATTTATTAATGTTGGCAAAACCTTTGCCATTCTTTTAGCCATTACAGACATAAACACTTTATAATCATGATTTAGGACTGAAAATGGCCTGTGTGAAGCTGGATCTGATGGTTCTTTACCCTCTTTAGGTATTAAAGCCACCACTCCTTTCTTTCAGGATATTGGTGCTTCTCTTCCTCTTAAAATACTGTTCAATAAAACCTTCTGGATCTTTATTAGTTTTTTTCCCCTCCCAACTTCCTAACTTCCACAGTAATACCATCTATTCCGGGGGACTTTCCTTTGGATTGGTTATTTAGCACCATTTTTATCCCATCTCCTCCTATTCTCTTAGTATTTAATTCTTCCATACACATAAACATTTCCAAACATTCCCATCCTTTGGCTTGATCTTACTGTTAATAGTATTATTCTGTTCCTCATGGCACATTTGTTTTAAAGTAAGTGTTTTTTGTAATCAAATACAAGATTTCTAGGAACTATATGTTAAAAAGGCTCATTTAAGCTCAACTTATGCTAATTTTTTTGTAATATTTTTCATATATGTTTTATGTCTGTTATCTGTAAATATCTTCTCATCTGTTGTTTTCAATAACTGGATTCTGTAAATCCCAGAAAAAAAGTGGTTTTCCAATATTTCCTCTTTGCCTATGCATTAAGTTCCTCTCAATTTGTAAAATGTTTTCATTACAGCCTCTTTCGAATAAATCTTTGACCATTAATTTACGCTTTTTTAAATCTAAAATAACATCACCATCTTTGCTCAGTCTACATGCAATAACATTTGTACTCTCGCAATGTTGCGAAAAATGTGAGGCAGATGCATACTACTCTTGTATACGTATGTATTTTTTCTAACATCCTTCATTAAGATGTCGATTTGTATTTAACCATTTGATTTAAATGAACAATATGACAACGGCGACTTGCACATTTTTTTATTTACTTATCATAGCGAAAGACAACAGAATGGGGCAGCAATTTTGAAAAAGTTTAAGTTAAAAAAGCTTTCTCCCCCTTTAACAAAGACAAAAAAGTCAATTTGTTTTCTGTAGACGAAACAACTGCTGGCGTAGTATCCTAGTTATCTGTGCATATGCAGATGCTCCCATTCATTTTTTAATGGTATAGAAAGAAGACTGGGAGATGAATGGATTAGTTGACAGAAAGTGCTGAGCCCATCTTGGGCATAAAAGAGGGATTAGTCTTTACAGACTCCCAGGAAGGCTTCTAGCTCTTCTTAGCCCTGATCAAAAAGTGCGGAATATAAAATATACATAAAAATACAGATAAGAACATGCCACCTGGAAAGAGGAGAAGAAATGTGAAAGCCGACCTCAGCCATAAAATAGCAGTAATCAGTCGGGACATCTACTGTTATGGTAGGTTCTTAAACAACTACACTGTGTCCTTTAGTCACTGTAGCAGTATTACTAATGAATGGGAAGATTCTGATACTGAGGGAGTTGGACAGAGAAGCTGAACTGAGGTCTAGTATTCCTTGCAGGACTGACCTAACAAACCAAGCTCTAGTCCTGGAAAAAACATCTTGTAATGCTTAATGAATGTGTGTATGGAAGACCAAGTAGCTGCACTAGAAATGATTTAAAATCAACATCTTTGAAAAAAGTTCAGGAAAAAGCAACAATTTTGGTAGAATAGGTTCTAACCAGATCTTGGAGATCCATCCCATAGAAGGAATAACAAAAGAAATGGTGTTAAGAGATCAATCAAGAAATTGTTTAGATACAGGCTAACCCAACTTTTTGTCTCAGAAGGAAATAAAAAGATCCAATATTGTCTCATCTGTCCATCCTTAACTGATGGGTCATCGGATCTGTACATATCTTATGCCAGCAACTTTTAAATGTCTGGATCCTCTCCTACCCATGATTGTCTTCCATCAACCCAGATCCCATTTGCCACTCAAACTCTTCAGTCATGGTCCATGGCTCAGTTCTTGGTCATATAAGTGCTTGAAGTGCTTGTTTTTTGAGATTTTTGGTATTAGTCCTTCAGATGCATTCTCTCCTTTTTCTTAGCTTAACTCCCTTTTTTATAACAGAGTTCTGGTTCTTTCGCCTGTTCTCACTTTACCTCCCCTTAAACAAAAACAACAACAAAAAAAAAAAAAAAAAAAAAAAATATCAGTCTTTTCTCTACAATGTGGTTACACTCTTAGTGTTAGCCTATTTTTGCAGTTTTGTACTGTGCTTTCTCTAGTGTTTGTGCTTAGTGTAACTTTTTTTTCTAGCTGTATGGTATGGTAAACATCTGGAATGTCAAGGACTCACAAGAGTGAATCCTGAAACATGAAAATTGAATGGCCGAAAGAATGGACTTATAAATACCAAGCTTGAGATGGACATTTCTTTAGATATTCTTTTTCTCCAAGGTATGTCGATCTCGAGTTGGTATATATGTCTGGGGGGGTGTTGGGTACTTGCCCTTCACATTAGGGGGTGCAGTGAGGTTTGCCATCTCCCTGCAAAAAAGAAGATTAAAGGAGAATAGTGATCTTTGAGATTTGTTCTTCAAGTGGATTTTTATTTATTTATTTATTTTTTGGACATGAGTGCTGATATTTCAATAGGGAACTATGTGGAATTCTTCTTGCCTGACATGTCTGGCAAGGCTTTGAGTTTCAAAAAATGTTATACCTGTGGTCTTAAGATTTCCCCTCAGGACCTCATTCTAAGTTTGTACAATGCTTGCAGGCTTCTCACCTGGACAAAGATTGTTCTTTGTGATTACCCTTCGGGGCCAAGGCTTTCTGACCACAAATTTAACTTCTGGTGCTAAATGGAATCAGAACCTATTTATCTTAAGGATTACATTCATAGACTGAAGGTTTGGATAATTAAGAGAGACCCTATTTTGCATAAGCAAGTCGATCCTGTGAGTTAACTTATGATGATTGCCCTGGGCCATGTGAAACCGAAGGAAGAACCAATGCTGTCTGGGCCAAAAGGGAGTCAGCACCAAGATTTTTGGTTTGTCCCGCTTGATTTTGAGAAGGATATTGATAACAGAAGGTGAGGAGGATGTCCAGTACTCAGGAGAAAAATCAACACCACTTGTTCTGGTAATTGCAACAATGCTTTTTTGATTAACCATACATAGTGCAATGGCTGCAGTTGTTTTACACAGGAAAAACTATGAACAAATTCAAAATCATGATGGTACACCACCTGTATGACAGACTCCAGATCCTCAAAAAACAACTAGTGAAGCACTACCTGATTTCCCAGACCATGGCAGCTTCTACTTCCACATCCTGGACAAGCTCACTATGGTTCCACTCAAAGGAAACAAAAATGCCATCCTTGAAAAAATGGAATTAAGATGGCAGATCAGGTTGGACGCCTATGACCACCCTGGTCTAAACCCAAGCATTTCCATTAAGTGTATGGTTGCACTCAGGAAACTAAACCATAAATCATACAGTTAAAACACCTGTACTGTTTAACCAAAGATTTGGAAATAAGAATTAACTCTAATCGCTGGTGTTAATATGAAAAAGACTGTCAGGAAATTGGATTTGTAAATCACTGCATCTACCTTAATATGGTTTGTCTGTTGAACTAGTAACATGGGAAACAATACATTCTATTTATTTATTTATTTTGTGATTGCAAGATGTGTAAAAACCTAAAAAGTAACTGTCATGAGTTTGAAAATGCTTTTAACTTATGATGTGCACAAACTTAAACAGCAACTTTCAGTTATTTAAAAATGTGTTCTACTACTCATTTGGGACTTGGGCTTTCCTTTTGTTGTCGGGAGTGAGAAAAGGGGCCAAACAACACTAGCCTCCTTGTTTGATGGGCAACCCACACCCATACTGGTTACATCAGCATCTTACATCATCTAACCCACCCCAAAACCCATGACACCACCACTTCTCTCAGGAGATTGGTTAACTGTCCTTCCAAATGGTCCCAACCCAGTTTCCAGACCTTTATCTAGCCAGGTTCAGAGCTATCTAGTCCCCTTTTGCACTGTTACCACCTGGAAAATACAGTTGTGTACACTTACCATAAATGTAGATGTTAGAGTGTATTCACTGTTGCATTCATCACATTTGGGTTATCTGCTTGCAGTAGCCCTCAGTTGGCTCGATTATCAAAGTTTTTGGTCCTGCATCACTTGCTGTCTCATCTTCCATGACGTCAGGTAGTCAGGGGTATAAAGCATGCAGCCGACACCATTACATCAGTTTTTTCTTGCTCCAGATGTCAGGTGCCCCCATAATGGAAAGCAATTATATACACAAGGTTACACCTCCAACAAAAAAGCAAATACACCAAAAAGCTTTACGCATAGTAAGCAAGAATACAGGTATAGCCAATAGAAGTCAGGGGGCTGGAGGGAAGGTAACCAGAACTGCAACAGTGAATACACTCGAACACCTACATTTATGGTAAGTGAACACAACTGTACTATGTTCTTCATGTTTCACTGTTGCAGCCATCACATTTGGGTAGATTCCCAAAACTAAGGATGGGAGGAGGAACTTAGATAGCATTAGGACCAGCTATAAGGACCTGCAAGACTGCAGTGGCAAAGCTAGCTCTGGATTTAGAGAAAATTGGCAAATGGCAATGCTTGGTGATGGTATGTACAGAACTCCAGGTAGCAGCTTCTAGGATGTCCCTGGTAGGGACACCTCTGAGAATGGCTGTAGAGGTACATGCAGCCCTGGTTGAATGTGGTCTTATCCCCTGTGGGGTAGGTTTTCCATGGTGCTTATAGAAGAAATAAATGCAATGGCCCCATCCATTAAGGAATGGTTTGCTTTGAAATGACCTTCCCCTCTACCCCTGCAGCAAATGCAACCAGCAGCTGTTCAGATTTCCTGAGAGATTTAGCCCTGTCCAAATAAAATCTAAGTTGTCTGTGCACATCTAAGGAGCACAGTATTTGTTCCCCTTTGTTCTGTGGATTAGAAAAGAAGGCTGGCAAATGAATGGACTGATTAAGGGCTACACTGGATACAACCTTGGGCATGAAGGAGGGATTGGTCCTGAGGGACATCCTGTCCGTATGAAAGATGATGAAAGGCTCCACTGCCATGAGGGCCTATAATTCAGACACTCTTCTTGATGAAGTGATGGCTAAAAGGAAGGCTGTTTTCCAAGAAAGGAATTTCAACTCTGCATTTACAGCTGGCTCAAAAGGCAGTAGAGTGAGTTTTTCCAATACAACGTTAAGGTCCCAGGCTAGAGTAGGGGCTCTCCTGTGTGGTTTTAAGTTTTTGGCCCTTCTGAGGAACTGCTTCAGCAGTGGATGAGAGAAGAGGGTTGGTTCTGTGTTGTAATGAGCTGAAATGGCTGAGGTATAAATTTTGGAGGAAAAGGAAAGGCCCTTGTGAAGTATCTCAGTTAAGTATTGAAAAATCTGAGGTAAATTGGGAGCTGCTGTGCCCATCCCCTGAGTTTGGTTCCAGGAACAGAATTATTTCCATTTTTAAGCATAGGATTTTCTAGTACTAGGCCTCCTTGCCTCCGGAATGACATCCAACACTTGTTACTGAGGGATGGTAACGGAGAGCTCACGTAATTAGCCAAGCTGCCAGGTTCAGGCTTGAAGCTGTGGGTGCAGAATCTGACCCTCCTGCTGGGACAGTAGGGCAGGGGTCTGAGGCAGGTGCCAAGGTGCCAGCAGTGACACACTGCGCAAAAAGGGGTACCAGTGTTGGCATGGCCAGTCTGGTGTAATCAGTATCATCCTGGGTTTGTCCTGTTCGATATTTAGTAGTACCTTGGAGAGGAGAAGCAGAGGGGGAAAGGCATAAACTGTTTTTTTCCAGGTGAAGGACAGGACATCCAATTTTCAAGCTTGTTTGTGGAGAGTCCTTGTGCAGAAATTTTCCAATTGGTAGTTCTGGGGGGAGGCAAACAGGTCTATATCTGGGCTCCCCCATTTGTTTCTTAACATGTTCAATATCTTTGGTTCCAGTTTCCACTCGTGTGGGTCCATGAGATTTCTGCTTAGTTCATCTGCCAGTGTATTTAGCTTTCCTGGCAGGAACTGAGCCTGTAGGTGCACTTGGTAGCTCAAGGCTGTGTTCCACAGAGCCATGGCTAGTCTGCAGAGAGGGTATGAGTGGGTTCCCTCCTGCTTGTTTATGTACCACATTAACAGTGGTGTTGTCCACCTTTACCATTAATTGCCCTGGAAGAATGTGGTCTTTGAAGGCTGTCAGAGCATTCTGTACAGATAACATTTATTTTTGATTGGTAAGCAGTTGCATTTGACTTGGGATCTATTTGCCCTGAATGCACTTCCCTGCCAAGTGAGTCCCCCATGCATAGTCTGATGCATCTGTTGTTAGGGTATGGGTGGCAGGGGGTAGCGTGAATGGCAGTCCCTTGTTTTGGTGGCAGGCCTCTGCCCACTAAAGGAACTCTATCTGTAGACAAGGTATGACAGGAATTATTGCTTCTAGATCCTGAGAAAGTTGACACCATAAGCTTTTTAGATGCCATTGTAGTTTCCTCATATGCAGTCTTGCACATAGAATTAGGAGAATGCAGGAGGCCATGAACCTCAGGGCTTGCAGTATTTTCCTTGCAGATAGCTGGGTCTTTGTGGCCAGTAGTTTGAAGTAGGCTGTCAAATGAACTTGTTTCACTGGAGTGAGGAAAGTCATCTGGGAAGTTGTGTTCAAGCTTGCTCCCAGGAATACAGTTTATTGGCATGGTACAAGATGTGATTTATTTTCGTTTATGGTGTACCCCAAAGAAGTCAGCAATTTCTGTACAAAAGCCAGATGATTCAATAGTATGTCCTGGCTTTCTGCCTGAATTAGACAATTGTCCAGGTATGGATATATCTGGAAATTTCTTTGCCTGCAAAATACAATGACTGGAGCTAGGCACTTTGTGAATACCCTGGGCGCAGTAGATAAGCCAAAGGGCAGTGCAGAGAACTGATAGTGCATGTAGCCTGCTTTGAAGCGTAGGTATCTTCTGCAAGATTCCCTTATTGGGATGTGCAGGTATGCTTCCTTTAAATCCAGTGTTGCCAACCAGGCATCTTTGCCTAGCATAGGAAGCAGTTGAAGAGTTAGCATCTTGAATTTTGGGATCACCAAAAATGTGTTTAGGATAGAAAGGTCCAGGATACGAAGTTTTACAGTTAACTCAATGAGACAGTTTATCATAAGGGGGGGTCTTACTACTCCCTGCTTTGGAAGTGGGAGCCCCCCACTGCTTAGTCCTGTGCATACCTTGGGACTGAAGCCTGAGTGCTCTGCTGGTTCTGGGTTTGGACAGAGAAGGCCTTGAAGAGGCAGGAAAGGACCAATTCTTAGAGGGCCAATGCCTACTAAATCTTGGAGGCTGCACTTGCAGGAAATCTAACAGTTTGCATAGATTTAGCTTTTTCTTCCATCTTTTTAAGTACTACTTCTGCTTTGTTGCCAAACAGGCGGTCTTGGTTTAAGGGAGCATCCAACAATTTATCTTTAACATGATCTGGCAAAGATTGCTCTTTAAGCCAAGCATGCCTTCTAAGTACAGACCCAGTAACAGCAGCCCTGCAAGAGGCCTCTAGTGAATCAAAACCACACTGCAAAGTATGTTTCACAACTTGTTCATCAGAATGCATTAAATCCTGCAAATCCTTATTTTCAGCACAGTGAGGAATCAACATCATTTTCTGTTTAAGCAATCCAATAATATGCTGCTGATACTTTAACATATGAAACTGGCAGTTTAAGGCCCTAATAGCCAAGGTTGCAGAAGTGTATACCTTCTTAACCCATCTATCCAGCGCCCTGGAATCTCTATCAAAGGGGGTAGAATTTTTGGCAGTAGTAGCCTGTATGCCCTTGGGTCCCTGTGAAATGGTCTCAGGATCCACAGTAGGATTTTTAAAGAGGAACCTGAGAGAGTCAGGAACCCTGTAATATCCATCTGATTTTCTGGGAGCAGGAGGTAAGGAGTCAGGGTCCAAGCTGGACTCCGAAAAGGCATCATCAATAATGTCTGGTACAGGGCGTTAGCTAAGGACCTGTGTTGTGGCAGGATTAAGAAATCCCTAAGCCTCTTTTTAGAATCAGAGTAATCCTGGCTTTCCCAGTGAAAATGCTTCCTAAGAGTATGCAAGGTTTTACCTGTGAAGGGGAAGCAGAGGGAATAGAGTCCTCTGCATCAGAATCCTCATAGGTAGATAAGGGTAAATCCTGGTCATCGGAAGAAACAGAAATTTCAGAATCCTGATCAGAAGAATCATAACCAAATTCAGTCTTAGGTCTCTTAGAGGGGGAGGTTGGCTTCCCCCGATTCAAGTAATAAGGTCTTCAGCCATTCTTATCATTTGTTTTTAGGCATAGAGGCCTGACCATGTGGTCTGGGTGTCGGTTTTCTAGGCATAGATCGAGTTTTAGGCCTTGAAGAAGAAGATGGTGTCTGTTTAATATGCAATTCAGTAGGCCTGCACAGTGGCTCTGGACACATCCAAGGAAGAGACAGCTGCAGGTTTTACAGTTGAAGCATCTCGCAGCATACCGGACTCCAAATGGGTCTCAGTAGAGGCCTGCGAATCTGAAGTAGCGGGTATCAGGGGCTGCGAAAGCACCTCACTGAGTACCGGCGAACTGATGACTAGCTTAGGAGAAATGTTGTCAACAGCTGTGGACCTAGGCGGCCTGTCTCTGTCTTTATTTTTGCATTTTTTTGGAATGTCGGTAGTCGGGTGGCTTACCAAAACCATATCTGGATAACTGAACAGAGTACCAAAATATTTAGAAGCGTAAATATACCGACGACGAATAGTTCATTATTTAAATAAGGCACAAAACCGACAGTGAGGTACGTCCAGGTCAGGGCCTAGGCAAGGAATACAGTATGAATGAAAATCTTTATGAGGTATTTGCTTTCCACAAGAAATAGAATTATTGACTTGACTGCGGTGGTGGTGCTGCAGTAGCGTTGTTGCCTCACAGTTAGACGTTGCCCGTTCGATTCTCAGAGCGGCTTCTGTGTAGCGACATGCGTGAATGGGCGTTCCTTCTTTGAAGGTTGCACGTTAGGCCCAGCAAGCCAGTATGTAAAAATCTACTGCCAATCATTAGCGGACCGGAGTTCCGCTGTGGCGATCCCTAACCGGGAAAAGCCGAAAGACACACACACACACACACACACACACACACACACACACACACACACACACACACACACACACACACACACACACACTGACATCAGTTTAGAGCAAGAAAAAGATTTCCCAATGGGGTACTTAGCTTTAGTTGAAGACTTCAGTTCTGAAACTCGAAAATGAAAATTTCAGGAGTCAGCCAACCGGCACTTGCAAACTGCTTCTGCTTCGGGCACCGCACGGCAAGAAAGACTAATGTAATGGCGTCGGCTGCATGCTTTATACCCCTGACTACCTGACGTCATGGAATATGAAACAACCACCAACGCAGGACCCAAGACTTTGATAATCAGGCCGACTGAGGGCTACTGCAAGCAGGTAACCCAAATGAGATGACTGCAACAGTGAAACACAAAGAGCATCCTAAATGTTCTGAGGTCTACAACTTTACTTACATTTTTCTTCCTACTTGTGCACATCCATGAGCTCTGTAAAAATGAGCAATATGACTTCTTTCCACTGTAAGCTATTTCTATGGCTGCATGCATTGTTTAAAAAAATGGAAGTCACCTAGTGTAGCTCTAAGTGACTACTTCGACTGCATATAAAAGGGTCTGTCTTCATCAGGAAGAATGGGGACTGGTCACATTAATCATGCATATCAACCTCTTATAAGCAGGCACTATAACATTTTTTGCTATACAAGAGAAGATTAATCTTTCATAATGTATTTCAGGAGATATGAACCCTGTAAAAGTGGACAAAGCCTCTCATATTACATGTGATACAAGCACTGATAAGGGCAGGTCAGATTGGAAAACATTCTGTAATAAAGCTTTCATAATTTGCTCCAGGGAATATGAGCCCCACAAAGGCAGACACAAAAAAGGCTAATAAAGTCTAGTGACAGACTCAAAAAAGCAGGCAGTTTCAATTATCAAAAAGTAAACCACTCAGTTGGATTTGATGAGCCTCTTGTGAAAGTGTTTTCTTAAATATGGTTCTATATTGGTAGCTCATGGTGTATTGTCATGCTTTGTTTGTTAGAAATAAAAATCTTTCAACTAAGAATGAGGTTCTACAGGGTGTTGAGCCAGTAAACCCTAATGAGTCTTTTAGGAATAGTCAAATAAAGGACTAACCTCTAAGCTTTGGGATTGGTTCCTTGTTTTTTCGAATCCCAGATTTTCCTCCAGTCACCTCCCCTGGACCCTGTCACCATTGTCTATAACTACCTTTAAATAACTGACCTGTTGAATGTAATGTAAGAACATACCTACTTAAATGAATAAACTACTTGAAACTTCAACAAGGCATCTTTATTCCTCCCACAGGGAGGTTATCATAGAGAGAGTCACCTAGATCCGGTAGCTAAAGAGATTTTATCTGGACTAATCCTTTGTAATGTGTTTTTTGTAAGTCCTATCACCATCTCCTTTTCTGGAAAGGAGGAATGGGGGGCAAGGAAGGACAGTCATAAGGAATCTGGGTTGTTAGGAAATGTGGATGTTGATCCTTTGAATTACTGATTTATCCTGAAACTTATTTTTCAGTAAACATCTCTCACATTTGCTGGGGCATTTGTTCCTTACGTAAAAAGAGACCAGCTCTGGAAGGATAGTCCATTAAAGTTTAAGGAGGGGAAAAAGAAAATCTGCTTAAAATCCTACATAAGCTTACCTCTACCTGGCAAACTCTTGAAAATATCAGCTGCATCAGGATCAAATAAATTATCCCATTCATGGGGGATATCTAAACATTTGGATTTAACATCCTCTAGAAGGGACTGTAATCTAATGCCAAGAGAATCCTCTAAACCCAAACTAGTAGCAACTTCTGCGGAAGATCCTCAACTGAGTCAAAACTGCATTAGAATAGTAAGAGCTGAAGTTTTACTCTCTGAATCAGACATACCTGACAAAGTTATCAAGAACTCCCAAAATACATAAGGTATCTTATAATAGTCTGATAATTGATGGTCTGGAAAGAGAGAGTAGGAGAAGTGTAAAACATTCTTTCCTTGCATATCAATAGCTCTGCTATCTTTGGCAATAAGCAAAGCGTTAGAAATATGGCAGCAGCTTAGAAGGTTTGTCAAATTCCAGGGAAATGACAGCAGGGTCAGAAGAAAGATTTTTATAAAGACATCCATGGGAATCAGGAACCATGTATAGTATCTGTCAGAGTTCTTAGGAGCAAGGGGCTGCAACTCTGGATTAAGGAAAGTAGATGCAAATATATTCTGTAATGTTTCCATAATTGGAGGAATGGCTGAAGGGTTTGGGATCCCATATTTAAAACATCATAATACATTTTTACACATCTGACACCAGTTTGCCTTCTCACTTATAAGTGCTGCATCATCTTTAAAACTGTATCACTAAATTAAAGTTTCTATAAGGGAGAATTTGGAGACATAACGTCATCCTCCAAAGATTCAAAACTCACAGAATAATGCATCTGAGAACAGTAAGCCAAAGAATCTCCTTCAGAGTCTGAATCTTCTTCCTCAAAAGAAGGGCCTCTGCCTTTCCTTTGTGGAGAAGAAGAATAAAAGGAACATAAGAAAAGAACTAAGGGGGCTGAAGGGACATAATAGCTTTAAAGAACCCCAAAGAAAACTCATACCACTCCTTCTGATGGTCTCTGATGGTGGGAGAATTTATTTATTTTTTATTTTACATTTCTTAACCGGGGGTGTCTGACTGAGCCGAAAAGGCACTTTTTCAGCAGAGGCCCGGGGAGAAAAGCTCCACAGAGAAAAATTACAGATACATTTAGATATTTAGACATGCTCAGTATACACATAAATTACAATAGACATGTTTTTACAGTGGTATGCAGCACATCAACAGTTACAGTGGAGAGAACAAACAAGAAAATATTAATTTAGAAATAAAGGTAATTAATAGATTTGTGGTGTACAGCTGAAATTTGGAACATAGGTAGAATACGTACATAGTACACAGGTACAGTACATACATTGTACATTAGCCAGTGTTTGTGAGTAAGAGTGAAAACTATTATCAAATACTCTAGATTTAGTATGTGTGCCTTATCCACTTTCACTAGCCTGGGGAGCAATCATGGCACTGCCATATTTGCTTGAGATGTTGCCTAATGAGGTTTTTAAAGGAGGCTTTGGACGATGTGTTTTGTATATTAGTGGGGAGACAGTTCCATTTTTTAGCCACTGAACTACTATATAGTGCGTCTCCAAAGCTATTGTAGCTGTTGTTGACTTCTAGTAGTAGTTTGATCTAAGAGGCCTTTCGGCTGAGTGATGTTGTACTAGGTTCTTGAGGGCAGGACACTTATTGGGGCGGTAATACATAGAATGACAGAGGCAGAGCTGATTGGAGGTTAGGAGGTTGGGCAGTTCAAGCCAGTGGAGCGGTCGCAAAGCAGTACAGTGATGAGTTCTATATGAGCAATTTGCAGCAAAGCGGGCAATTCTGTTATAGCAGGCTTCCATTTTGCTTAGTTCAGTTTTGTTGAGATTAGTCAGAATGGGAGATTCTTAGAGTAGTGTGGATAGAAGTTGGGAGCGAGCAATGGCTGATCTTGTGTTGTTGGTAAGAAATGGTTTGATACGGTAGAGTGATCCCAGTTTGCCATGTACTTTTTTAATAGTTAAGTTGAGATGACTATCAAATTTTAGGTGCGAGTCTATGGTTATTCCCAATAGCTTAGCCTGTGCCACTGGAGCGACTGGAGTAGCATTTATGGAGTAGATAGTGAATTGACTGTTATCAGTGTTTTTGTTAGAACTGGTTATAATCATAAGCTGAGTTTTCTTTGGATTGAGGATAAGTTGGGCTTTGGTAAAGTAGTTTTCAACATCAGAGAATGCTAGCTGAGTTGTTTGCAGGAGGGTGGGAATGTTTTGTGCAGCATAGATTAAGGTAGTATCATCTGCATACTGAATGATAGATGCATACTCATTTGTGAAGATGGTGAATAGTGGTGGTCCTAAGATAGAACCCTGTGGGACTCCTATAGTTATGGGTAGCTGAGGAGAGAGAGAATTTTCCCATTTCACAGCTTGGCACCTGTCAGTTAAGTAGCTTTGGAACCAGGTAAGAGTGGAATTTGATAGGTGATAATGGTTTAGTTTGTTTAGCAGGATTTGGTGCGAGACTGTGTCAAATGCTTTGGACATATCCAAAGGAAGAGTTGACATCTGCAGGCCTTAGTTTTTGAGACGGTTTACTGTGTCTGTGAAGCAGAGGAGGGCTGTAGTGGTACTATAGGCAGGTCTGAAACCATGCTGAGTAAGTGCCAGGATATTGCTGTCTAGGAAATATTTTTAGCACCTGGGTATGGATGTATTTTTCTAAGATTTTGGCCAAAGGGGAGAGTAGAGCAATGGGTCTGTAGTTATTAAGTTCAGTGGAGGTCCCACCTTTGTGTATGGGTGTAACATAGGATATTTTCCAGAGTTTGGGCACATAGTTTTCAACAACTGATCTGTTTATGAGAGTGGAGATTGGGATAGCAATAGCAAATGCTGTGAGTTTCAAGAAACAGCTGGGGAGTAGGTCAGCTGCTGTTGATGAAAAGGAGGGGTATGTTTGTTCTTTTGCTTCTTTTTTGGAGGAACATGAGCTTGCACAAACATGGGGGGTCTGACCCCTGACATACCTTGATAAGGTTACTGGGTCTTTAACTGCTATCTGTGGAATATCTTCATGTTCCTCAGAAATCATCAGCAGTGGTTCTCCCTTCACAGCCAAAGTGGACATCTAATCATTTGAGCTGGATGTACTAAAGGGCTGCATCTTGCTGGCCACCAATGGGTTCATCACAGCAGGAGAAGCCAAGAAACTTGGATAATCAAATGATTCATCAAGAGGCACAGGGGAAGTGTCCTGTCCAACCACTTTGGACTTGTATTTCTTGTATTTCTTTAGCTTCTTTTAAGGATGGAAAGGGACATACAAATGGGAAGCTTCAAGAGCCATCATTCCTAGTGCAAGCTCTTTTAGCCTTTGGTTCTTAAGATAAATTTTTAGAGAACACAGATGGCTCCTTAGGGTTTTAAGAAGAAATGACTGACAAACAAGACACGCTTAACAATTATAACTGCATCCTACAAAAAATAAGCATTTAGTTTGAGTGTCCCTATAAGGAATTTACCTCCCAGTCAAATATATATATATAGACACACACACACACACACACACACACACACACACACACACACACACACACACACACACACACACACACACACACACAATATGTGGGTTTATATTACATGATCGAAGTTTCAAAACTTTGAATCTGATATGGTCGACACCATATAATCGAAGTTTTGAAACATCGAAAATGTAATAAAACACAACAACCTATAAAAATAAACCATTTAAATGCTCTAAGCAGGAGGGGGGCAAGCCCCTCTGCACCCCCCACCCACACCCCCTGCTACTTAAATATACCAACTCTGAGATCGCACTACAGTGCAGAAAAGGGAAATCTTCCCTTTCCATGCTGTATGGAGATCTCCGTTAAAAGATTTGAAGTTTCAAAACTTTGATCATATGGTGTTGACCATATCAGATTCGAAGTTTTAAAACTTCGATCTTCTTATCCAGACCCTAATATGTATGGATGTATTCTGTAAAAATAAGAAAGAAAGAGGAAGATTCCCCAGTGGGGATACTTATCTGCCCAATGGAGCTGGCACAGACCATACATCTGACACATCGAAGGTGAAACACAGGTTTAGTGTTTGTGCTTGAGGCAAGAAAGTTCTGAGGTTGTTTGTACCTGTAAGTCCCTACTTCCAAGCCTTCCAGTGCTTAGGATAGATGTCAGACATTTGGTGTGACAGGAGTTCACCTAGGCTTTGGTATGCTGGCCAGATATATGGCTATGCTAGGCAGGACATCCCTTTCATTAGTAACACTGCAACAGTAATGAAAGGAAGAACATCATCAGATATCTAGTTTGAGGGGAAAAGTATGCCAAGTTATTTAAAGAAAAATGCATGTAGTGACTGTATCCAAAAACCAGATAATCACAAACTAATAAAATAAAAAATCAAGTCTATGTTTCACAGAACTATCTAACTGCTTTTGTCTTTCACTACTAGACTTCCTCAGAATAAACGTTTCACACACAACCCCTCCTTAAAAAGCATAAACATATCATAAGATCAAACACAATCCAATCAAAATTAACTAAGAATACCGTATGGTTTAAAACTGGAACAATGGATATATTTTCATTAAGTCTCAACTTGCAATCAAATCCAAATACTTGTCAAAATAACTGCATTGTCAAAGACCAGTTATTTTACCTGCCTCCTCTTTCACTAATGTAACACTCTTCCAGTACTGAAAATAATAGACTTATTAAAATGATTGCACAGTGGGGCATTCACGATATCCATTCCTTTTATTGCTCAGGAGTACTGGGAAGAATGGGGGAGGGAAGCATGCATTCCATTTGGCAAACCTCAGCTGCCGTTTCCCTTTCCACCACAACTTCATGGAGCTGGAAACTGCTTTCCTCTATATTACTCAAGGTCATGGGATTGCTTGATAGGTGGGTAATTTCTCTGAAAAATGAGACAGAGCATGGTACATTTCTTCAAATGGTCAAATTGTTACTCTTCCCCCCCCCCCCAGGTCAGTAATAATGTTGTTAGATGGTTAACAGAACAGAAAGTCCTGAGTGACTATGACCTCTACCACCTGCTTCATCATCCTGAGGAAAAGCTTCCTTCACTCCTCAGTCAGACTTACCTTCTCAAAATACCACCTTAGAAGGCAATTCAGATGTGGCATTCACAATATCATATGCACACTGTAAAGTGCCCCCCCACCTTGTCAATTGGCACATTATGTTTTTTTTGCTCTGTCTTTCTCATCACTACTAAGGAGTACCTTTAGTGCCTCCTGTATTTAACTCAAAACATAGTTCATATAATATGTGCTAAACAGTTCAGAACTTTTATGTCATAGCTTTCAGAGAAATATACTTTTTGCCACATCTGTCCAACAACCTCAATTCACTGTAAAAAAAACAAAGTGGTCACTGATTTGGACTTCCTGGAATAAGAACAGAAACTGTGGAAAGGTCTGCCTTGTGGTTATTGTTAAGCTCCTTTGAAGTTTTTATAATGTTAGTCTGCTCTCTTGGATAATGGTGGCAGAGTATCTTGGTACAGACTGTTTGCTTTGATCACATGACTAAATGATAGACGACAAGGGCAACTGTCCACTTTGAGAGAGACATTCTTATCTACACATTGAGCTTCTTGGATGAAAAAGGACCATTTGATGTCCAATCAAAAAAAAAATACCTCAAAGTTAATGGTCTCTGTGAATGTAATGTCCTCTAGAGGTAGCTAAAAACTGGGAGGACATGCTTTCATGGTCTGAGTCAAGGTACTGTGGGGACTCCGTCTGTTCCAGGTAAAAACCTCATCTCTTTCTTGGAGGATAAAGGGGTTCTTTTATTTTCTTTAACCATTTGGACATTCACTGGTAACAATACTGGATTAGATTTTTTTCCATTTTTAAAGGTAGACATATGTTGATCTGACATGGTCTGCTGTTGCCTGGTTGTTATCTGGACAATGTTAAATTATTTCCAAACAGCCAGCTTGTAGTCAGATGACGCTGTAAGCAAAATATGAGTGCTGGTACCACTCTCTAAAAATGTCTCTTGCTGTAGCATCATTTTTTTCTTAACTATTATTATGCACTTCAGATCAACCATCTCTTGTCCTTCTAAAATGATTCTAGATTGCTTCAACATAGGTACCCATACAGGTGCTGTTTTGATCTTTAGTGTCTGTGGTATGGTTTTCAGTGGTTCATGTTCATGACCTTTGTTGACCTCTTTTGCCATCTTCTTTTGGGTACCCTCAAACTGGAAATGCCCCCAACCTTTGAACTCTTGGTGGCTTTACAATTACTTAACAGAACCTAAAGGTACCTTTCGGTATTTTTCATACTTTTCTGACTTCTGTATTGTTTCTTTCCAGTCTTTCTCTTGCTGTCTCTTTCTGTCTTATCTTGTTTTCATTTAATTTTCTCTCAGGAGATTTTAAGAACTTCTTAAGCATGATTACAGTGCTTTCTAACATTTTAGTTTGGTAGCCTTTTTAAATTTTAAACAGACTTTACAAGATTATAATTAATTATCAGGTCAGAAACATAAACACTGGGTATGGTAATCTTTAGGTGCTAATTTCTTACTACAAACACACTTGCTGACAGACATCTGAATAGCAAGCATACCCTTCCCTATTCCACTGTCGTGGAAGAATTATGTCACCAAGAAAACAGCAAATATCACTACCATGAGCCATATACCATGTAATATGTACAGAGTACGTAACGATACTGTTACTACAGATCTGAATAATCTTACTTGAAAAATACTTACATGTTAATGTGTACAATTGTACCATCTGGGAAGATGCTTTCTTCTCTCCCATCTGTATATAAATTCTTGATTGTCTGATCAGGAAAAGTAATTTCTTTTCGACCATCAGGATAATGTTTTTCTGTAAAGTAAATCAATAGTTTTACTTCATGACCGTGAACTGCAGCCTAAAATAACACATACACCAACATGTTCTCTAATTTTAAAAATACGGGGTGAAAAAGGAAGCAGCAGAAACATTTAACATACGAAAGTATTCCCTTACAATCTTCACTTCCAAAGGTATTTTTAATTTTAAGGAAATACAAGATGTTCTTCATAAGGATCACTGCTTCAACAGACCAAGTTATATGGGTTATATTCGGCTAAGGATACAACAGCCGGCCAGCTTCTAATGTTTACAGGGCACCTTCCACACACCCATATCACTACTCAGCTTGAGCTGAGCTGAATAGGTTTACATGACAAGCCCTTCGGAGTTTCTTGTCACTGAAGGAAGAGCTCCTCTTGGGGTTTTTGAGAATCAACTATCAGCTAACACGGTTCCAATGTTGGGCAGATAAGTTCCCTTCGGGAAGGGGGGGACCTTCCACTTCATTTTTTATGACAAAAATTATTTTATCGATAAAACTTAAGTTTTTTAAGGAGAAAGGGCTTTTAGTGACCGTCATGTGATTTTTGAACACTTTTAAAAAGAAGTAGTAGTTTTAACAACTTTTTCCACTAAAGTAAAAAGCAACTTTAAACTATTTTTCTTTTCAAAATGTAATCTTATTCCTCCTGTTGTTTCTGCTGTGAAGGATGTTTTGTCAACAGCCTGTTGCACCCCCCCCCAAAAAAAAAAGCATATAGACTATATAAAGTACCTCAGTGTTTTAAGTTTTTATACATTCATCACAGCTCATACCCAACAGCTGTTGCTTTAGTGAAACCAGCTACTGTTAAATATTTGGTTAATACTAATCCCTCTCCTTCCGACAAGGATGGAAAGGTTTTAGATAGATTTTAGTGGAGGGAGTCTATTCTTCTGCAATACTTGTTGTTAGATTTCTCAACTGTCAAAGCCAATATATTGAATTTCATGCTCGTTTCTTTTAAGAATATGAGAAATATATTATCGGTTTCCTCTTGCTTTGTATAACATGGTTTCTTCTGTGTACCCAGTGACTACCCACGGTTTGAAATGTGCACATGATTCTCCTGATGCCACCTCCAGGGCTGCTGCCACTGTTAACTGTTACAAAGAAGTTTGTCTGTGTTCTCAGAACTTGCCAGAGGATATCAAACATGTCATTTTAGAAGTCTCCCTTGGATAGAGAACTAGTTTTTGGACCTCCCGCTGCAGAGATCATTAAAAAGCGTACAGGGAGAAGAAAGCTGATTCAAGGGATCTCAGAAATTTCAGCCTCCCTCTCCCAATTTGCTAAGGTACTCATTGCTCCATCTACATTTTTCTTTAAAAAGCAAAATAAACAGTCCTAGCCAAACATTTAAAAAGCAATGCCAGTGAAGCTCCAAAAAGAAAGCATGAACTTCCCAGAACAAGGGGCAGTCTAATTAGTCTAAATGACTGTTAAGGACTTTCAACCCTCATCCCTCCCTGGCAGTCGCTTAATCCTTCCAGAAAGTATGAAAAGCCAATTCTCTGGTTGGCAACAGATGGTTTTAGACCGATGAGACCTGAGAGTATGGTAGTGGAAGTCTCTCTCCTTTTCATGGGATTCCTCCTCACATTATAGACCAGATTCTTGTTTTCTCTTCTGTCATTCAGACATTGCAAGCACAAGGGTAGATAGAATATGTCCCTCCTCCTTAGTTAGGAGGAGGGTTTTATTCGAGAATGTTTGTAGTGCCAAAGAAAGAAAATTCTTGAAGACCAGTTCTGGATCTTTCTTTTCTGAATCTGTTTGTGATAATGACAAAAGTTCAAACTGCTGTCTCTTCACTGTTTGTTACCCCTTATTCCCTATTTGAGCTTTCTAGTGATGTTAGGTTTAAAAGATACACAGCATCACATTCCTATATATACAGATTTCAGATGTCTCAAAGTTTTCTGTGCTTGCACCACATTACCATCTCTTGCATTACCCATTGTGAATACCCTTAGAGCAGTAAATAGACCAATGTTTCTATCTCCTGTTATAGCCTACTACAGACTGCAGGGTATTCATATTTTCCTTATTTAAACTACTTGCTTATTTTTGTAGAGTGTTTTCAAAGTGTCAGGATTCTCTCACATGGGTAAGGAATCTCCTAACACAGGTTGGGATTCCAAGAGTACTTACAGAAGTCTTGTCCGACTCCTTCTCACAGGATTGTTTTCCTGGGGTATTTCTTGAACACCTCAGTACAAAAGAGTGTTCTTCCACTGGGGAAAACACATCAACATTTATAACTACTGAAGACTTTTTCCACTCAGACTACCTTCTCAACAAGGGAATCCTCAGAATTCTGGGTCTCGTGGCCTCTGTGATACTCATGGTACCTCTTGTAATACTCCACATGAGAAAAATACAATGGTAACTGAAATCTTTATGGTTCCAACTTCAACATCTTACATTTCATATTTGGGGTTTGTGAAAATGGAGATTTTATTTTGGAGTAGACACCAAATTTATCAGAATCCAGGTCTTCCATTCTACCTTCCTGCTCTAGCACAGTCAGTCACATCAGATGCCTCAGACTTTGCTTGGGGAACAATGACCATAGGAATAAAAGTGCAGGGTCTTTGTAACAAAAATGAAAACAGACCAAAACACAAACATGAAAGAGATGTTAGCTCTTATAAATGCTTTCGACTCTCTCAATTATCTGTGATCCCTGGGACCTCTACAAAGTGACTGTAGACAATACCACAATGATATGGTACATAAACATGCAAAGGGAGCCTGATCTTACCTGTGCATACTAGCAATGGTAGCCAGTGTGACTATGTGAGGTATTGCCAGCTATGTCAGTATATGCAGGGCAGTGGATGAGTAAGCACAGCTAGCTGGAGTTTTGTAAAAAAAAAAATATATGCCATTTGCATATCAAACTGATTTGTACAGATGCTTGTGTTGAAAAATGTATTTGTAAAGTCACTTGTGTTAAAAATGTACAAACAGTATGTCATGCTGAAGAGAAAAGAAATATGCATGTATGTAAGACTGTATGGTGACTGCTGAAATTAATACTGTAACAGAGGATACTAGAAGAGAAGAGGTTAATCTCAGTACAGCTAACTTTGAAAAATAGTCTGAAATTAAATTACCTGGTAGGCCATAAAGATTGTATCTCACAGGTCTCAGTGCAGCCAAAGACAAAGTCTGTACTAAGAAGCCTTCTGTATTGTCCTTGGGGGGTGAACTAATTGCTACTCTGGAATGGCGGAAGTTTGAAATTGTTTTATGACTTCCAGAAGCTGCAACAGATCTTGGCAAAGCTGTGCGTGTGTGTGTGTGTGTGTGTGTGTGTGTGTGTGTGTCTATATATATATATATATATATATATATATATATATATATATATATATATATATATATATATTATTGACACATATGTGCTAAATTCTGGTTCAGTTGCAAGTAAAGGTGGTAGTATGGAAACCAGAGATGATCAGTTGTATGTGATGTCATTCTGTAATCCAGGACTAAAATTATGTTTTAATACCAGATGAAATAGAAGTCTCAGAGTACCTTGTCTTTGAAACCTGACAAAGAAGGACCCCCTCACCTACTTCATTCTTGCCTTGCTTTAATAAGTAACCAGGGAATAGTAATTGTTTAGATCAGCCAGGAAATAGCAAGAGGTTCTCCCGTTCAATTCTCGGCTGGAGCACCTTCTGTGTGGAGTCCGCATGTCCTCCCAGCGGTCGAGTGACATTTGAAGACATATAGGTAGGTGCGTGTGTGAATGGGTGTGCCTTCTTTCAAGGTTGGGTGTCGGGCTGGCAACTCGGCACCGTAAAAATTCACTGTCAATCATTAGCAGACTGGAGTTCCGCTGTGGTGACCCCTAACCGTGAAAAGCCGAAAGACATTACTTTAGTTAAGTACTCTTTTTCTGTATCCGTGTGAATCTATCCACCTGTGTTATTTATAATATTTCCTGTGACTAAAACTCTGGTGTTTATTGTAAACTGATACTTAGTATTTTCATTTTCTTTTATTATTTATTATTAAATACATTTAAACTTTTCTTTGTGGCTGGTCTTTTAAAGAATATTTTAACCATTGAGTGTACTTAGATTCATTTGGTGATGATGTGGCTGCTCCTGAAAGCCTTGCTGTTTGGTCAACGTTACTATTTGTATTAATATTAATTTCACTCAGTATAATTGGGTACCCTTGTAAGAGCCTTAGAGTAGCTGGCTTTGGTGTGTCTGGTGGCAGTAACTACCTCATAGTCTGGGCAGAGTTTCCGAGGTGTGTGTGTCAGCTAATTGCAGCAGGGACACAAAGCACTGGTTTCACAGAGAGAGTAGTGGAGGACTTGGCTTAGATGGACTCAACTCTACAGGTGTGCCAGTGGGGAGTTTTACTGGGGGCCTGGAGAGAGAGGAGCAGAGAGAGAGAGAGACAGAGTGGGAAACCAAGCTGCCAGACTGTGTGTGTTCCCTTAAGGGAAACTGTGCTTGATGCAGAGGGCTGCATCTGGAAATTATGGACGTATCTATCTTTGTTCCAAGTGAACGTCCTCAATGGTGTCAGTGGTGATGATTCGGGCTCCTTGATTACTGGTCCAGAGGGGGACATCACAGCCTGGGCTATAGCTTTTCAGCAGTCTCCTGCTACATGTATCTTACACACCATCAAAGCAAAATTGAGTGGCAGACAAGCAGAGCAGGACCAGGACAAACCCTCATGAATGGAAACTGAATCAGAAGGTCTTCCAACATTTGATCCAACTATGGAGAACAACCCAAACAGATCTTTTTACCTCCACTCACAACAATCAGGTGGCAAAATTATGCTCCAGAACTCCATGCAAGAAGACCTGGAAGACAGATGTATCTTCTTTTCCTTGGTCGGGGATGTTCCTGAATGCTTTGCCACTCTTTCCACTAATATCAAGGGTCATTCTGAAGATTCAGAAGGACTTCCTAAATATCATTGTGCTGACTCCCTTTTGGTACAGGCAATAGTGACTTTTCCTTCTTTTAGAAATGGCCAGGGCAGTTCCCACAGGCTGCTTCACAAACTGGATTTACTCACACAAGACCAGGGATGTTTGATGCATCCCATTCCCAAACAACCACAACTGACTGCATGAATGATAAAAGTTTAATACCATTTAGCCACCATTTTTTCTGTGTATGTGCATCAGGTATTAATGGAGGCAAGAAAACCTGCTAAACAGAAAACCATATATTAGTGAATGGAAAAGGTTTTCTAGTTGGTGCGAAAAAAAAAAAAACGGCATCCATTCAGGGCTAGTGTTTCTCTGGCTCTGCAGTATTTGTGTCAAGTTACTATCCTACAGCCTTGACTTACTCCTTAGTTAAGGTTCATTTTTCGACCATTTTAGGAAGTCTGCCCATGGATCTCCCTCTTTCAAAGCAATCTCATGTGAAAATGTTTTTGAAAGGGGTGTTGAATAATAGGCCTCTTAGGAAGTCTGTGGCTCCTTCTGGGGTCTTAATTTTGTGTTATCCACCAGCCTTGTTCTAGTTGTGGTGTTAAACCCAGTATCTCTGTTGCTTCTTCTCCTTATGAAACTTTGACAAGACAATTCACCCCCTTCTACTTGTTTATTGGCTGTTGCCAGTAAGTATACATTTTTGCGAATCCTCTCCCCTTAGGTATTCACCAGGCTAATGACCTTTTATAAAACTGCTTAAGATTCTAGTAGTGATAGTGCTTGCATTGTTTTTACTGCTAAATTAATGTGTTTTTGCTATAATTAGTTTACTATTCTCTTTTGATGGCAGAATAGGTTCACCACACTAGCTGTTGGCATTACTTGCAACGGAGGCTAAATTAATGTGCCTTGCTATTGGTTGGTGTGCTTTACTGAGCCTTTTGTTGCTTATTTTCTGTGTTATAAATAAGGCAGTTTAGTGCAAAGCTGTCTATTAGTGGTGAGACTGACTGCACTGTATAGATACAGGCATTTACAGCCTTAATTTTCTCAATACAACTTACTCCCCCAAATTTTACTGTACTTTTAAATATTCAGTATTTGTGAGAAGAGGCTCTGGTTCCCACTAGCTTAAGTTGCTGACCCTGTATATACTTGCATTGTTTGTTTTAGGTAAGTGGCTTCTACAATAAATCAACTCCATATTCTTAGGCACAATACCCCCTTTTTTCCCATATTAGTAAGCACCTGGAATGATGGATTTGCATTTTCCAACTGTCGCTCTGTAGCCAGCGTGATTGAAAAGGGCATCCTGAAACAATGTAGTAATTGTCTCATGTTTACTGGCAACCACCTACTATTTAAATCAGCAGACACATTGCATGAGAAATGTAGTTATAGTACTATTGGAGACAAAGCTCTCCCACAAAGACACGACAAATAACAAGTAGGCTGTCAGTACCACACAATCCAACACTAAAAACACACACCTATATATACTGAGGCTCTTAAAATTAACCTAATTAAACTACAAAGGCCTCCCAAATGTAAACCAAGAAACGAGTATCCTCAGAAATTTCACTACACACATCAGAGACAGCGCCCAACACAAATCATACATCGAAGAGTCACTCTGACTCAGTTCAAAAGCCCACAAGACAAACCAACACAATCTGAAATCTTAGTCATAAGTGATTCCATAGTGAGACACACCAATGCACTACTCACCTGGCTGTGCAAAGGGGGTTCAAAGTCAGTTGCTATCAGGTGCCAGGAGTTGCCACATTATACAAGCATTCAAGTCCTTATACTACAACTGCACATATGACACAGTCATAGTACATGTGGGTGTAAATGACTTGAGATGAACTTCTATGGACAATATGAAGACAGACATGAAGAGCTCACAGAATACGTGTCTGTGACTGGTATTAACCTAGCCATGAGCAGTATTCTACCATCACCAATAATGATGCTGCAAATTGAAGAAAAGATTATTGATTTCAAATATTGGCTTAGCTTTTGGTGTGATTACAAGGGACTACAATATATATCAGCATGGAAAAAGATAGTAAATAGTGAAAACTGCTTTTTCAAGGATGGTCTGCATGCCTTTTTTAAGCAATGTTAGCCTTTTAAAGCTTCTAATGTAAGTAAACAAACTACAGATAACATTTAAGGCACTGCTGTTCAATACTAAGGGCCTTAACAAAAAACTCTACCCCTACGAGCACTCCTTATACTGGAAAACAATGGTATATGTATCATCGCACAGACCTGGTTCAAAACCACTAAAAGTTTTCCATCAGTGCAAGATTTCAATGTCTATCACACGTTTAGACCCACCGCATTGGATGAAGGTACTAAATGTGGCAGTGTCTCCATATTCTAAAAAGAAGCCTTCATCTCCATACTCGTTCAACAAGATAAAGACCTGGAACTCCCTCACATCCAACTTACTAGTAATAAAACTCCTTATCATATCATAGCTAGCTTTAAAACCCCCACTATGTCCCCTTTGGCACATACCTTCTAACCAATTAGTATGGGGTTCCTATGTATTAAGCCAAACACCATTCTCCTAAAAGACTTCAACTACTCCTCCATAAACTGGGAGATTTGTACTTCCTCAAATATGCATGCCTAGAGATTTCTGAACTTCATCAATAAAATCTCCCTCAACTGAATAATCTGCACCCCAACCAGAGTTATAAAATCCTAGACTTGGTCCTTACCAATATGCAGCAACTTTGCTCCCCACAAAATATAACTTTTTCAGTGGTCAAAACAGACCAAAATCAATTAAATTCACTATAAGACTGAAGCTTTAAACATCCTCCATTACCTCGGTATTCAGAGATTATGCAAAGGCTAATTTACTATAACTAAATGATGACTTGGCTAAATTCAAGAGCCCCTTCCATCTTAGTGACCCTACTACTTATGCAGAATCTTTCACTGCCAAATTCTATGCACATGTAAATAGCTGGATAGATGCATCTGACTGCCTCAGAAATAAATACAATCAAAACATTCAAAAATAAGCCCCTGTAGTGAGATCCAAATATGAACAGACTTAAAAAATGCACACAAAAATAAATCTTAAATCTCAAGATGCCAAAAATGTTCTTACTAAACTAAACAAGGAATTCCAGACCCTGATCAAATCAACTAAATCTAAATATGACACAACAATGGTCACCCAGGCGAAGGATAACCATAGAGCCTTCTTTAACTATATTAAAAATCTCAGAAACAGTGCCCAGCACTGTGCAGAGCTAACAGTAAATGACAGCACATATTCAGTCCTACAGAGCATAGGCAATCTACTAGGAGAACAAATTTAGTTCAAACTTCACCACCCCTGTCCCCTCCAATATTCTAAGATCACATACCAACACCTACACCTCCCCTCCACCCTCCCATGAACAAGTTCCCAAGGCACTATCTAAGGTCAAGAACACCATGCATGTGGGATGAGATAACATGCTAGGCTGCATACTGGTCTGCCTGAAACATGACTTGTCTTATCTTCTACAAAAGCTATTCAATATCAGCCTCAAAAGAGGCTTTATGCATGATAAAAGGATGGTAGCAACAGTTATTCCCTTGCACAAAGGTGGAGCTTCAATGGACCTGGCTAATTACAGTCCCATAAGTCTGGCAAATCTCATCTGTAAGTCTGTGGAGAGGATCATTATAAATTTAACAAATAAAGATATAGATAATCTACAGATTCTCGATCCAACTCATTTTGGATTCATTAAGGGCAGGTCCTGCATACTTAACCAGGTCAATTTCTTTGAAAATGTTACTGAAGCAATGGAGGAGGGTAAAACAGTATAAACTGCATATCTAGATCTCATGCAAAGGCATTTCATACCTTCTCACACTTGGGTATCACAGATAAACTGTCAGTTAAGTTTCAATCCCCTGTGGAACTTGTTGGATAACAAAGTGGCTCATAAAAAACACCCAGGAAGTTAGGATGGGTGGTTCTACTTCCTCAGAAAGAACTGTCACTAGTGGCATTCTCCAGGGTTCAGTCCTTGGGTTACTCCTCTTTGGCATTTAACTCCCAGAGATCAAAACTAATGTTAAGGGTTTCTGGTTGACCAAGTTTGCAAATGACTGCAGACTTGGTGCCACCGTAAACTCTGCAGAGGATATCAAGATCCACTAAGACTGCCTGAGCAAATAGCTGGTACAAAAACCACTGACTAAAACTAAATGCCAAGAATTGCACAATGTTATTCTTCAGAAAGCAAGACTCTCCTTTTTAACTATCACACTGACAACACACCCCTGAAAACTGATTTTGCAGTTGTGGGTCAGGGAATCTATATCAACAAAGAACAGTCCTTTGATCACCACATATCAAGTATTGCAACGAAAAGCTTTTTCATCATGCTTCTTACATCTAAAGGTATTACATCCAATCCAGGGATGTAATCATTCCCCTGTACTTGGCACTTATTAGGACGATAACTGAATATAATGCCCCTTTCAGTATGTAACTATCCAAACACTTGGCACAACTGAAATGAACACAATGCTTTCTCACAAAAAAAAAAAACTCAAGGGCCTAGATCATAAAAACTATGTAGACTGTCTCAAAGCCTTGTCCCTCTCAAGGGATCTCAATCTTTTTTGTAAAATAAATAGAACATCTTGCAGGTAAGGATTATATGACAGAGAATACTGCTTCTATGGAACTGTCTGTTCCACTACACATAAAGCAAAGCACTTCTCTAACTCCATTCAAACATAGTTTGGATAAATGAATGAAGAACAATAAATTCACTCCTCTCCCTCATGGAGAGGGGAAACGTGTAAATGTCCCAACATATCCTTGTTCACTCTATCTCTGGGTTATTTGCATACAAAATACAAGGTCTAAAAACTACCATGGGAATGTAAGCTTAGGCTTCAGAAGATCCTTACAGATCAACAGCCTAGTAAGTATCTATAAACTTATCTCAATCTGTTTGGCAAAATAAATGAAACATGTCAGAGGGACAGGGTTGTATCTCAAAGAATATCACTTCTATGAAACTATGTTCCACTCCCATAAAGCAAAGTACTTCTCTAACTCTATTCAAACATAATTTGGATGAAAGCATGGGTAATTATAAATTCATCACTGGTTTAGCATCCCTGTCCTTCACTGATAGAGAAAAAATTAAATATTCCAACATATCCCTGTTCAGCCCATACCTGCATTATTAGTGTGCAACATACAAGGATTAAATACTGCCATGGGAAGGCTTGGCTTCTTAAGAGCCTCACAACTCAACAGCCTAGAAAGTACTTATGAGCCTATTGGACTGGATTCTGCATTTTTGCTCTACAGGACAATACTGAAAACCTCCAAAAGTGGAACATTAAGATAATGTACCCTGACAATCATTTATTTTTAATATTTTTTGGTTCCCTTGGACTTCAGTATTACTGGCCCATCCTCCAGTGATCAACATTCATGCCATGTCTACAGCCATCCTCCTATTCCCCTGGATTTATTCTGGTGTTGCTGGGGCCAGTTGTGGATCTTAAAGGTGTCCTGAGCACTTTCCCATCTGTGCTTATATCAGGTATTTTTTTTATTTTTTGTATTATATGCCCTACCAACTTTCCCTTTACCCATCTCTCCCATGCTCGTTGCTCGCATCCAATGGCAACTCCCCACTTTGGATCATGTGTCGCCTTAAGGAACATCACCAACAAGCACCATCCCTCTCTGCAGCTCCATGAGTCATCTGAGCCGCTAACTGAACCTGAGTCAGCTGGGCCGTAGTTAAGACTTTATCTCTATGTCACTGCAGCGGCTCTACCCTGACAATCTTGACTGCTTGGTGGACACACAAAAGACCATAAATACATTTCATGTTACAGGATCCACAACAAGTGTGCAATAATAGTATTACAACTTAAGAGCCAATCGCAACATTAATTTAGTACATTTCAGAATAACACATTATCCTTGCATTTCTTATGACAACAAGCATAATACTGCTTGCTATGTTTCTATCCCTCTGTTGTTGTTGTCTTTATCAGTAGGTTGATAACAGCATTCTTAAATTATTTATAATTTCTGGATTTATATCTGTCTGGCATGGTTTTCTAGACTACAGCTGTGCAGAATATAGAGAGGAAATTATCTCACTCAATTTTCCCAGTAAAGGATTTGCAACATGGCTACACAACAATCAACAGGCTAAAAGTTTTCCCACAGTGAAAAAAAGTTAGTAAAAGCTATTGATTTGTACAAAATGCAATTACTGGCTCAAAGTATAGGCAGAGAAAGAAATGGGGGGGGGTCCTAAATGAAAGACCAGAGACCAGCACTGGTAGAGTTTTTTTAGTAGATTCTAGAACAGAAGCTGCCACTGAAACAGGAATAGTTAGAAGAGCATATAAAATATTGCATAATGACTATAAGAATCAAAGGAGGTTAAAAAGGATTGGGAATAGAGACTGGATAAGCAATTCACAACGAAACACTGGTAGGATATGTGTATGTCTCCAAAATATGGAACAAAATCTAGAAAATTTAGGATTTTTGCTTGGAAATGTTTACATAGATATTTTTATACCCCAGTAGACTCCAGAGAATTTTTCCTCAGGTAGACAACAAATGTTGAAGATGTGTTGGGAAAGAAAGAGGTACTTGGGAACATATTTTCTTGGAATGCAGTAGGTTGGCAGACTTGAAGGATTCCCTGTAGAAATCATATATGCTACAATTCAATTTTAAACCACAGTTATGAAGTGTTATAGTCTGTAGATGTTATAGCTGGGTGGGTGGATTGGTGTGACGACGGAGATGATTTTTCTGAACTATTATACAAAATCGGAATTGCCTAGACATGGTAAGGCCTTGCTGTGTCTAATTATGGTGGCTGCCAAAAAAGCAATTACTGGAAAATGGAAATCAAAATCTAAACCAACTACGTTAGAAGTAGTGACTATAGTAACATAGATAAAACAACTGGAATTGAGATCTTTAGAAAATGTTAGGAGCAAACTACATAGGAAAAATGGGAACTGTGGGAACAATACATGCAGGGGAGGAATAAGGTTTAAAAGAAGACAGAACTTAAATGAGCTATGAAATGTTTGAGTGAAAATGATTGGGTCGATTATAAGTGATATATAATGTTTGCAACTGGGAGTATGTCAGTATGGTTTGTGATGTAAAATGCTTGCAACTACGGCTTGTGTCCGTGTGGTTCACTTTCATTTAAATAAATGTATGATTGCTTATATCTTAAGTGGTGGTTTGATAAAGATGTTTCTTGTTTAAAAAGGGGACAGGAATTGTATAATTCATGTAATGTTGCTTAGGTTATATGATATATAGGAATATATGGGAAGTATAATGTTCGTTAATGTTAATTTTATACAATTTGATTAATTTTGTATTAATGTAAATTTGCCTAGGTCACAAGTGATGATTCAATAAAGGTGTTTACAAATTCAATTACTGGCTAGTAATTACACTGTCTAGGTGCAAGCAAAGAAGAAAGTTGGAAATGAGAAGAAAAAATGCTGGCTGGGAAGAAACTTGCAGCTCCTCAGCAAAAGACAGTTCAAGTTTCAGCTTTGGTACAGGAGACTGCTTCCAGTAATTCAGACCCAGATAAAAATAGGGAAAACACTGATACTGAAAGAATATATAAAGCCAAACAATAAAAGGTAGGAAATATAACAAGCTTTAATTTGCTATTCAGATAAACTGATAAAACTGTAAAAATCAGCAAGTGAAATGAAAAAAAAAATGGCTAGCTTTTCATGAGACTCCTGAGGAATATCAGATTAAAAAAAAGTGCATGCAGAGGAAACCTGAGATGTCTACTATTCCACCCAGAGAAAATGGAAGGAAGAGACTCTATTAATTTTATGACAGTGCAAATATTGTTCCACAGAGGGATTTGTTAACTGAGGGGGCACATCAAATGCATGCTCCAAATCTGACCACAAAAGGACTTCAAGGTGGTTGCACAATGATCAACAGCATAACTTCAGTTCTCCCAGTGTAAAAACAGAAACTGAGAAAAAAAAAAAAAAAAAAGAGTACCACTGAAAATGTTTTTGTAAGAACTCAGTTATTGGCTAGTAAAAGCAATGCCTGGATGCCAGAAGGTGAAAGGAAAACACTATCTGGGAATGAGTCTACAGCTCTTCAGAAAAGAAAACCAGTTCAAGCTTCAGCTTTGGTTGAAGAGATGTCTTCCAAGTGACTTAGAGGAGACAATAAACCAAATGTACTCAGAGAGAATTAAAATAAATGAAATATTGAAAGAGCGTATCAATTCAAACATAAAATGCTGGAAAAAATAAAAGAAGCTTTACCTAGCCACTCAAATGAGCTGATAAAACTGCAAAAATCAGAGGCTGACATACGTACATTTGTATGGAGATATGCTGTCTCCATGTGCCCGCAGTTAATGTAAACAATTCTGGGTATTCTTTGTTGAGGGAAATGCAAAATTTAAAGGTACAATGGCAAGTAGTCCAGTGAAAAAAATTAAGTTTGAAATTCTGGGAAGTAAATAATAGGTAAAAACCTCCGTAGCACCCTTAATACTTCAATGCAGTTAATAGACCAGTGTACAACTGAGTTTTATTTAAAGAGAGCCAGTGCTGTTTTTCATCTCTGGGAGGGGAAGAGAGACAAGAAAAGAACAGCTAGCAATCAGTATAAGTGGGAACATAGGCTGTAGAATGTGTTTTTAGCATGGGTAACTTTAATTTTAGGTTAGATAATGCCTGTAGGTACAGCCCTCACTTTGGGGGAATTGTTCCCATTTGGAGGGTTAAACTTCATGTTTTGAAGATGTACATAGTTTTGTGTGTTTGTTCTAAGTTACTAGGGGATGGGGGTGTTCTGTACTTAGTTTATTATTTGAAGGTTTTTATTAAAACAAAAAATCTTGAAAATGTGACATAGGTTCAAATGGAGATAAGAAGAAAAACTGTAGAAAAGATCAGCCTGCTAAATGTCAGTAAATGCATGCAACGCAAAAGCAGGAAATACACATTGAAAAAACTGTAATGTACAATAGTTGGGAGCAATATATTTTTTATCACAATGGCTATGCTGTCCATATTATCCTAGAATGTGAATGGCCCTACAAGTTTAGATAAAAATGAAAGAATACTGAATTATATTAAGAAATGCAGTGTGCAATTAGCAATACTGCAGCAGACACTTTTGGAAAGAAATGAGCATATGAATTTGGCAGAGAGAGTATTTCAGAATGGATGTTCAGCAGAATAATATCAGGTACAGATGAAAAGGGGAACAATTATACTAATTGTTGGAGGGGCTCTAATAGTGATAGATGAGGGGGAAAAAACAGAAATTGATGATTTGTGGTAGTAAGGGGCTACTGGTAAGGGAGGAGAAGGACAACAATGGCATGAATTTATATTGCACTGAAAACTGCTACTATGGAGCATAAGAAAAATTTGGTAGCAATTATCAGCTTTCAGCAAGGAATATTATTTATAGATGAGGAACTGGAATTTAATTTCAATAGTGAGGATGTATCACAGGTACCTAGAAAGGGCAATACAACAAAAGAGGGTACATTTCTGAGGAAATTTATGAAAATATTTCTTATGAAAGACATACGTTCTGTAGTAGAATTTCAGACAGAATTTTCATATTATTCCCCAAGTGACAATAACTGAGCTAGACTGGATAGAAATTATATTTCACAGGAACATGTCCATTTAATTGAAAGCTTCAACACACATCCAATAACTACTTCTGATCATGCATCAATAAAATCTAAGGCAAAAATGCAAGGTACTGAAGTAAAAGACACTAGAGCTTTCCAACCCACCTGTTAAAAAAACAGGATTTAAGGAATGGGTAGTGGAAATTATTTGAGATTTATTAGGGAAGCCAGAAATATCTTCAGAAGTTATAGCTAGTGACTGGGATAAAATGAAAATGGAATTTAAAAATAGGATCACAGTAAAAAGAAATATATGTGGTTAAGAAGTAATAGAAATTACTTAGAGGGGCTGACAAAGATTAAAGTGTTGCAGAAAAAGGGGGATCTCACAGAACAAGAAAAGGAGCAAATGAAGAGTGCTAAAAATAAAATAAGGGTGTATCTGAATAGTATGCATGAGTTTAGAAAGACTGCAGTTAAGCAACTATTTTTTTGAAAGCAACTGTAGAGCATGGAAACTTTTAGCACAACAACTTACGAACAGAACTTTGAAAGGGTTGTCTCCAAATTTAGGGAACCTAAACAAGAAAAATAACCAGAGATCTTGTACAGGTTTTAGAGATATCACAGATATTTTATGTACATTTGTATAAAAGAGAGAAATGTGGAAATCAAGAAAGAGTACAAATGAAGTATTTATGGAAGACAATTATGCAAAGGTCAGAGGTAGATGAGGCTCAATAACTAACAGCTAAGATAGGAAGTGGTGTGATAAAAACAGTGATGTACAATCAATCTTCAGGAAAGTCTCCAAAACAGATGGTATTCCTGTGGAAGTTTATACATTAGGATAAAAGTAAATGATAAAGATTTGGAAGAGTTTAACAGTATTTTAAAAGAAGGAGAAGCACCAATATCTTGGAAGAAAGCTGTGGTGGCTGTGTTAACTAAAGATAGCAAAGACCCTTCAGACCAGCTACATATTGACCTATTTCAATTTTAAACCACAATTATGAAGTGCTCATATCTATACTAGCTAAAAGAATGGCAAGAGTTTTGCCAAAATTGATAGATATGGATTAGTGTGGTATGGGAGAGGCAAACACTTGACAACATTAATAGAACAACAATGATCCAGAGGAAAATAGAATGTAAGACAATACCTCTGTTGTTGGTGGGCCTTGATGCAGAGAAAACATCTGACAGAGTCAGCTGGGGGTCTATGAGCAGGGCAATGGAAGCACTTGCATTCCATGATAAAATTATAATGTTAATTAGAAGGATTGGAGGCAAGAATTAAAGTGGGAGGTCCCTCTCCAATAAACTGTGTTTGAGTAGAGGAAGGAGGCAGGGGTGCCCTCTTTTCCCTTTATATGCTTTACATTTACAGCAATTGGCAAAGAAAATAAGAAACTTAGAAATATGATATATTTGGCATGGTAATGAATAAAAGTTGAGTTTATTTGCAGATGATGTTATGTTGTACCTAATAAAAAAGGATATCTCAGTGTTGTGAAACATTATGAGACAGTTTCAAATCTTCTTCAGATATAAAATTAATGAAGATGAAACAAAGGTTATAGTTGTAAATTATGTATCCACACAAGTTGGTTCAGTAATACCCATTATTTATGCTGACATGATATGATTAAGTACTTAGGCCTGTATTAAAAGGCCTCTGTTATGTCAGCTAAGGATATGTGGTAAGAGACTAAACAAAAGATAACCCAAAAATTGAGTAACTTGAAACTCTTATTTTTGTATATGAATAGTAAGACACAAGCAGGGTAAAGGCTTTTAGTCCCTTTAGTTTTGTGCATGGGTCCCACATACTTCTATCAACCTGAGGAGAAGTTGCAGACAATAATTAATAAAGAAATGAAGTAATTTATCTAGGAAGGAAAGAGGGCAAGAGTTAAGTGGAATACATTGATCCTTCCAATAGAACAATGAAGTTTAGGTTTACTTGATTTGAAAAGATATTTTATAGCTATGTATATATAACACAAGCAGAAGATTATAATTCAAAGTGGAAAGGGATGATGAAGCAAGGGGGAAGTTCAAGAAATAAAAACTGAGAGTTTTTGGATACAGATGCCTAAAGAGAATAACAACAACCATGCAGAATATTATATTCATAAAGTAGCACAAAGTATTCCAAGAACTAAGCTGATACAAGAATAGAAATAGGAGATTTTGCTAAGAGTGATAACTGCAAGTAGGGGCACAAAAAAAGGCAAGAGGTGCTGGAATTTAGTGCAGAAAACTAGCAAAGGAATCAAGATATTGGGAGCAACTAACTCAAGCAGGAAAGCTAATAGAGTGGGACAAGACCAAGAAGACATTAGGACTGCAGGGTAGAGACTACCTTTCCATTCCATGGCTTGATCAGAGTACAAGCAAACAGAAAGTGATAGGGGTATTTTAAGTGAAAGACCCGCTCTGGTAGAGTTTTTAGTTGAATGTGGAACAGAAGCAGGTGTTAAAAAGGGGGTGGTCACAGTAGGGCATATAAAACACTGCAGGATAACTATAGGAACAAATCATAAGAGGTTAGAAAAGATTGGGAAGAGTGACTGGAAAAGCAATTTACAAGAAAATCATGGGAAGACATATGTACAGTTCCCAAGTATGCATTTAAGTTCAGAAAGTTTAAGATCTGTGCTTGGAAGTATTTGCATATGTGTTTTTATACTCCAAGAATACTTAAAATAATTTTTCCTCAGGTAGATAGCCAAAGTTTTGAGATGAAGAAAGAGGTAACTGGGAATATAAGTTTTTGTGGTGTAATGAGTTGGCAGATTTTAAAAATTCTTTACAGAGTACTCTATCAGAAATATTGGGTGAGCAAATGTCTGTAAGTATGGAAATGGTTCTTTTGAGCTGGGATATAGGATGTGAGTTGCCTAAACATAGTAAGGTCTTATTAAATGTAATTGCTGGCGACCAAAAAAGAAATTACTAGAAAATGGAAAACAAAATCTACACAAACTGTATATGAGACAGTTTACATTATAAAATAGATAAAGAAACTGGAAGAGAGCACCAATCCTTTAAATATAAGAATGAATATGTAAAATGTGGCTTTGCAAGAAGTGGCTGAATGAAAACTGGAATTGTGTAGTTAAAACGTTGGGTGAACTGCAAAGCATAAATCCCACTTTATGCCATTAAAGTTTAAAAGGGCACTGTAGGGGCTTGAAGTAACTAAGTAAAACCGTTTTTGTTGTTAGTAATATTTGTATAAACATTCCATGATGTAAACTGCATGTTACATTGTAAAGTAGTCTTGTACAGTGTGCAGTCAGTGATTTTTAAATGTGAGGTGGGGCATATCTTATCAGTGAATGGTGTATATGTTAAAAAATATTAAAGCATTTTTCAGTTGCAAGGTACCCAGGAACTATACTGTAACAATGTAAGAAAGGCTGTACAGAAATAAATTAAAATTAATATCATGTGCTCTTGCTGGGGTGGAGGATATAAAAGTGTACTGAACAAGGTACATCTATAGATAATAATGTCAACTGTTTTTATATATGTGTAGATAGCTTAAATAATATCATTGGTTTAAGCTACAGACAAGTTTTTTTGTAAGTAAGAAGGCTTGAAAAATATGCTAAAACAATGAACTATGGAAAGTTTGCTATTTTTTTTCAATTAGCAGAGCTTTCAGTGGGAGATGAAGTCTACAGATACAAGAAAATAATCCTGAGAGGTTATCAAGTACAGCTGTTTAGGTTTCTCTTACCATAACAGTAGATGCTCTGATTCCTCAAATATTGCATTAACCTTTTGGCTATATGGGTTGTTTTCTGCCTAGGACACACAAAAAGAAAACAGCCAGCTTCACAAAACTCTGCCCCCCCCCCCCCCACAACTTCACTCTGACTGCTAATTGGCCAGCCTCAAGGAGGGAATTCAGCAGTTAGAGTAAGGACAACTTTTGGAGTTTCATACCCATACAGACAAAAGAGCATACTCATCTAAATGATACAATACGATACAACTAACTATATACAGAAGTATGGGGATGGTTGGTGCGGCTACTGCAGCACTAAGGAATTTGAACATATACCATATTATGGTAATTGCAACTTACACAGCTGTAGCGTGTTCATCATTCTCTCTGATGCAGTAGCCTTTTTGCTATATGGGGTGATTACCAAAGCCTAACCAACTTGGAAAAAGAAAGGATAAGGATCCAGTAGCTCCTGGAGAATGATCTTAGCAAAGTCAGTCCTGGACCTAACAAAGGAATCTAGTTTGTAATGCTTTGCAAAAGTGTGTGCAGTGGACCAAACTGCGGCCTCTAAAATGCTTCTAAAATCCACCCCTTTCCAATATGCAATTGTTTATGCCAAGGCTTTAGTAGAATGTGCCTTGACGCTACCTGGAATACATTTACCATGGTGTGTCCCTTAGCCACAAAAAGTGGACTCTAGCAGGAAACTTCCAATACTTAGAAAAAAATACTGAATTTCTTAAAGGAAAAATGCTACTTTTAGTCATCAAATAGAAAATAAAATTATTTTCTTAAAAGGGAAACAAATTATATGTGGAAGGGTTCCCTTATCGAGATGTTAAATAGCTCTGCACCTATCTCCTTTCATGCCAGTTCCACAGGTATACCTCAAGGCTCTACTCTTGGTCTCTTGATGTTTAATACATTTACCAGCAATGTCTACACTTCTTTCAAGCAAATACACAGATGACTCTACTCTCCTTTACTCCTTTTATAGGTCAACTACCTTCAGCATAATGCAAGAAGCCTTTAACTACACTGAAGGCTAGTTCCAATATGCTCGATTACTGCTCAATCCTAAAAAAATGAACTACTCCTATTTTTTCCCAACTCACATAGTCTTGACAAAAATAACTTAATCACCTCTCTAAACTACACTGACTTTTGAAGTAGTATCTCATACTAAACTGCATGGCAAGGCCATACAGGACAACATAACATTTGACCTACTCTTTCAAAATGCAATTAAAAACATACCAAAATTTACGAATGCTCTACACAACAAAAAACTTACTCATAACTGATACTACACTAATCCTAGCTAACACTTACCTGCTACCATGACTTTTATATGGCGCATCTATCCTTACAAACTTCCAAACTTCTCTAAAAACTACACTTGAGCATTGTTATAGCGAGACTGCATGCTTTGCTGCAAACAAGTCCAATTAAAAGAAAGACTGCACTGTACTAAAATAACTAAATTAGTTACAACTACCTTACCATCTTACATTCACTTAATCACAGCACAAAAATAATTCTTGAACTTACCCAACTCTTAGAGCAATTACACTCCAGAACATCCCTTAAAATCAAAAGCTACTTATAATGCAAAAGTAAAAAAAAATTGCATAACACTTCCCATACTCTAATGCCATAGTAAAAACCTGGAACTTGCTTCCTAAAACATCACGCCATCACTCAACCTCCACCTGTTCAAAACTTCTTTCAGAATATTCATGACTAATTCCTGGTTCTGCTCATGTTTCACACCAGGATAGTCCCATCCTATAATCCATATTATTCATTCACCCTACCTTCATCTTTAACTACAGTTTTATCTCTCATCTAACTTTCTTGCAGCCATCTTTTCCTTTCTCTTCTTCCAGCTATAATCAATTTTCTCACCTATCCCTCTACCCTACTTTGCTACCATCTTCTGTTCCACTACCGGAACTCCTACTCGCTGGCTATACTATATCCTTCAAATACCCATCTGTAATTTGTAAATATCTCTCTTAACTTTATATGTACTTTCTTTTCTCTTGGATACACACATTCATTTCTTTACTAAACAATTTTTGCTTGGGCTCTCCTCTCTGACACTCTTTATCAACTTATCAATAATCCTTTTCTCAACGAACAGCTGCGTCTCTTGATCTCTTGTTGAATTCATGTATGCACCCTACTTATCTCACCTTTAATTTTATCGCTCTCCCTTCACCTATTCTAATTTAAAAATTTAAGCTTTGGTCTCTCACTAGACAATCTTACTATTTCTTTGGTTACATTGTATTACATAATATTGTACTCGCAGAAAAAATTAAGACATTTACAATTCTGTTATTTTATACTGTATTTGTGTAAATTACATCAATATCATATAATTATACTTGATATATTCCACTGTTTTGCTTTCATGTAATATGTTAGAGCTTTTCTCCCTGGCCCTCCAATGAAAATGGTTTACTGCCTAGATGGACTAAGCCAGTAAACAAAATGTTAATAAATAAATATAAATAAATAAAAATGAAGCTTGAAGGCTGATTGCTACGTCTGTAAAAAGTCACATAGCTGATTTCTGTCAAGGCAGCAAGAAAATACTGAAGTTTTCTTCACTCTAACTGCTGATTTTCCTAATTGGGGCTGGCTAATTAACCCTGGGATTCAGCAAACTTCTGTGCAAGAATAGCTTATTCTTGCACATAAGGTACCGTTCCTGTGCAGCACGGCTGCGCACCATGCATATGTATGAAGGTGCGCTACCACGCTCTAAAACGGACATGGTTCTGTGTGCGAGTGTAGGGGTGTGTCCAAGAGCAGTGCTCTCACAATACACACACCCCCTGCACTCTAGAACTGCCGTTTGGCAATTCAATATGAATGAAAGTCTCCACGGACACATTAGTGTCTGTGGAGAAAATAAGAGACACCCATACCTCTCAACTTTACAGAGCTTCGTAGAATGTCCAGATTACTGCTTCATATTTTTGGTGTGCTCCCCTAAAATCTGCACCTGTCTGGCAAATAGCTGTGAAATTAAGTCCTTAAATAATGACAAATATATGAGTTTAAGACTCTACAGCCTCAGAAAATACATGCTAATCCAAAGCCTGTCATTCTATCAATGTTCTAAGTTTCAAACAGCAATATTTAAAATATATTCTTTATTTTTGTTTTCCTGTGTGCAATAAAGTTCAAGTGTAGCTGCACAGGTATGCCCATCATGCAGCTATGCATAGCAAAGTTTAAACATCAAAAGAAGCTAAATAGAAATATACATAGTACTAAGAGTGAAAGGAAAGATCTACAAGAGGGTAGTGAAACCAGCTATGTTATATGGGTTCGAGACAGTGGCACTGACAAAAAGCAGGAGTCAGAGCTGCATGTGGCAGAGTTAAAGATGTTAAGATTTGCACTGGGTGTGACGAGGGTAGACAGGATTAGGAATAAGTATATTAGAGGGTCAGCCCAGGTTGGATGGTTTGAAGACAAAGCCAGAGGGCCGAGATTGCGTTGGTTTGGACATGTGTTGAGGTGGGACGCTGGGTATACTGCAAAAAGGATGCTAAAGATGAAGCTGCCAGGTAAGAGGAAAAGAGGAAGGCCTAAGATAAGGATTATGGATGTGGAGGACATGCAGGTGGTTGTTGTGACAGAGCAAGATGCAGAGGACAGCAAGAAATGGAAACAGATGATCCGCTGTGGCGACCCCTAATGGGAACAGCCGAAAGAAGAAAAAAAAAAAAAACTAATAGTGAAACTGGAGTAGCATAGTGGTTAGAGTGTTTGCCTAGCATGCAGTCAGGCATGGTTCAAACCCCATAGCAGTCCAAATATTTTCATATGTGAAACACAACTAAAATGTATTTTTCATAAGTAAGTACTGGATATTATTATGTATATGCTAACCAGGGTTAGTGTAGCAGCGCTAAACGTGAGGTATCAATGAAATTTAAAGTTTAAGCAAGATTTTGCATAGCTAAGCAGATTTGCGCATTGGAAAGCAGGCCTAAGCATCTATCACTTTAAGCAATAGTTATCTTAGCTAAGCAGGTTTGCCCGGTGCTTACCTTTGCTCAGCAGTTTAACCAAAAATGAGCACTAATGTTGTGAGTCCTCAGAAATAATTTATTGCAAATGATTTAGTTAAGCGCTTTTGTCAATGCCAATTGACTTCATCAGGTACTTCAGCACTATTGCACCACTTTTTTTTTTTTTTTTTTTAGCTCAGCAGTTTCAAAACTGTCCAATCACAGTAAAGGGTGGGAAATTAGCCCCATTTTGCAGGACAAAACATACCCACAGCCAGTGCAAAGGAGAGAACTTCACTTGTTTGCTAAAATAAAAGCTTATTCTTGTAGCGTTTCAGTTGCGTATGCTATTTCATATAACATTTAGGTGTTTTATATGAAAATTAACTGTATTATGCAACTATTAAAAAACTTATGAAATATTTTTGCCCTAAAATCTCAGGACATTTGTCATTTTTTAGTTTTTCTCGCAGGACACAACTGCCCATAGAGGGACTGTCCCTCGCAAAGTGGGACAGGTGGTAACCCTATTTAAACCACGCAAACGGGAATACAGCTCATAACTAGTTGTAGCTCCCCATTGTAGGCACTATGGCAAGTGTCAGTGAAGGTGTGTGCTTTTGGGCACAGGGCTGGGGCATTCAGGAGTCCAGGGTCATGGTTGGACTCCTCATTAAAGACTATGAAGGGCGACTTCTGTAGGACCAGTACCAGGGTTCTCAATAGAAAGCAGAAGCCTGTGACCAACCTGCCCGAGATCTCACCACTGCCACTGGCATCCCTCAGACTGGTGAGCAGGTCCAGCACCACTTTGCCGACTTGAAGCTGAGGAAGAGGGACCTTTTGAACCAGTGGGTCCAAGATGCCGGGGGGGGGGGTTCTCCAGCCGTGTGCAAGTATAAGTCAAAATAAGGGTTCTCCAAAGTCTAGCCTGTGTATGTGATGGATTGGTATGGATAAATGTTTTTTCTTATCTCCTTGTAGAGCTGCAGATGAGAGGACTGTGAACTGGGAAAGCCCACGCCAGCAGGCTGTATCGCGAAGCTGGTGAGTAAAAATCTGTCTGGTGTTATGTAGGGCAAATAAATAAAACTTTGTAGAATGTCACATTGCAGTATTTAAAAATGGGTATGTTTTTTACTGACTGAAGAAGCCAGTAGGAGAGTAATAGTGACATAGAGGTCATATATCAATAAAAGTATAATTACCCATCAATAAAAGTGAAAACCTCAGACTGGTTGTGTTTACCCTGGTATTGCATGACTGGAAAAGTACAGTTGTGTGCCTACCATAAATGTAGATGTTCGGGTGTATTCACTGTTGCAGTCATTACACTTGGGTTATCCTGCTGGCAGGCTACCTGCAGTCGGCCTGAATTCCAAAGTCCTGGTCTGGCATCTGTTGCTGTCACCTCTTCCCGGACGCCAGTGCGCCAGGGGGTTAAAAGATGCAGCTGACACCATTTTCTTCAGTTTTTCTTGCCCCAGATGTCAGGTGCCCCCAAAAAGGAAGGCTAAAAATTCTACTTATAAAAAAGCATGCAGTAACATAATCATTGCCTTCATCTACAAGCAAATACACTACATAGGTTGTATAGAATAGAGAAGTATAGATAAGTCCCAGCAATAAAAAGGGGGATGGAGGGACGGTAACCTGGACTGCAACAGTGAATGCACTCGAACATCTACATTTATGGTAGGTACACAACAGTACTATGTTCATCGCGTTTCACTGTTGCAGTCATTACACTTGGGTTGAATCTCAAAGCTGAGGTTAGGAGGTTGGACCTAAATAGAATTAGGAGTGGCTATGAGGCCCTGCAGAACTGCAGTGGCGAAGCCTGCTCTGGATTTAGAGCAAAGATGTAAGTGGTAGTGCTTTGTAAACGTGTGCACTGAAGTCCAAGTTGCAGCCTCCAAAATATCCTTGGTTGGTACTCCTCTGAGGAAGGCTGCTGAAGTAGATGCTGCTCTGGATGAATGTGGCCTAATGCCCTTAGGCACTGATTTGCCATGTTGTGAATAGCAGAAACAAATGCAGTGGCCTATCCATTCTGAAATAGTCTGCTTTGAAATAGCCTTTCCTTGTGATCCTGCAGCATATGCCACTAAAAGTTGCTCAGTTTTTCCTGAAAGCTTTAGTTTTGTCCAAGTAGAAGCGTAACTGTCTGTTTATGTCCAAAGAATGCAGAAGTCTTTCCCCTTTGTTCTGTGGGTTAGGATAAAAGGTAGGCAAATAAATGGTTTGGTTAAGAGCCACACTGGACACTACCTTAGGCATAAATGTTGGGTTTGTCCTTAGAGAAACCCTGTCCAGATGGAAAATGATAAAAGGTTCCACTGCCATTAATGCCTGTAACTCTGAGACTCTTCTTGCTGAAGTTACTGCTAGGAGCAGAGCGGTCTTCCATGATAAGACCTTTATCTCAGCTGTATTGGCTGGCTCAAAACGAGGCAGTGTGAGCTTTTCCAAGACAAAATTGAGGTCCCTTGCAGGTACTGTTGCTCTCCTTGGAGGTCTTATGTTTTTGGCCCCTCTGAGGTACTGCCTAAGCAGTGGATGTGAAACAATAGGTGGGTCCATATTGTAATGAGCTGAAATGGCAGAGGCATGGATCTTAATTGATGAGAAGGATAGGCCTTTGTCCAGCATCTCAGTTAGGTATTGTAAAATCTGAGTAATATTTGGTACAAGTGTGTCAATTCCTTGTGCCTGGTTCCAAGCACATAATCTTTTCCATTTTTCTGCATAAGATTTTCTGGTGCTGGGTCTCATGGCCTCCAAAATAACATCCATAACCGCTTTAGAGAGAGCTATGTTCTGAATGGTTACATTATCAGCCATGCAGCCAAATTTAGGGTTCTGAGTTGGCTGTCCAGGATCTGATTTGTTTTGTTGGGTCAGTAAGTGAGGAATTTGAGGCAATGTTCAGGCTGGGCCTTGAGACAAGCTCATCAGGATTGGGTACCAGTGCTGGCGTGGCCAATCCGGGGCAATCAGTATCATTTTTGACTTCTCTTGTCTGACCTTTAGGAGTACCTTGGGGAGTAGAGGCAGTGGAGGAAAGGCATATACTGTAAGGGTTTTCCAGCTGAATGACTGCGCATCCACTTTCCATGCTTGTTTGTGATAAGTCCTTGTGCAGAATCTCTGCAGTTGGCAGTTGTGAAGGGAGGCAAATAGATCTATGTCTGGGCATCCCCATTTCCCTGTTATCATGCTGAAGATTTGTGGATCTAGTTTCCACTCTTGAGGATCCATGAGGTTTCTGCTTAGTTAGTCTGCCAGAGCATTTGTCTTTCCTGTCAGGAATTGTGCTTGTAGGTGTACATGATAGGTCAAAGCTGTGCTCTACAAAATCATGGCTTGTCTGCAGAGGGGGTAAGAATGTGTGCCTCCCTGCTTGTTTATTTAACACATGACTGTAGTATTGTCCGTCTTTATCAGCAGTTGTCCCGGATGAAGTAAATCCTTGAAGGCTGTCAGGGCATTCTGTACAGCTAGCATCTCTTTTTGATTGATATGAAGGTGCCTTTGGCTTGCGGGCCATGTGCCCTGAATACATGTTCCTGCCATGTGGGCCCTCCAGGCATAATCTGATGCATCTGTTGTTAGTATCTGCCTGGCTGTGGTAAGGTGAATGGCTGTCCCTTGTTGTGGTGACAGGCTTGTGCCCACCATCGAAACTCCTGTTGCAGGCAGGGAGTGAGAGTAATTAATGTTTCCAGGCTGTGGCAATGTTGAGTCCAAACACTTTTTAGATACCATTGTAGCTTCCTCATATGCAGTCTTGTATATGGAATTAGCAGAATGCAGGATGCCATGAAGCCCAAAAGCCTGCAGAAATTTTCTCGCAGATAACTGGGTCTTTGTTGCCATGCTTTCGAAGTATGAAGTCAGTTGCCTTTGTTTGTCTGGCATGAGATAAGCCATCTGGGCAGTTGTATTTAAGCTTGCACCCAGGAATATTATCTCTTGAGAGGATACTAGTTTTGATTTCTTTTCGTTTACTGTGTACCCTAGGTAAATTAGTAATCTTTTTACAAACGCCAGATGCTTTAGTAGAATGTCTTTGTTCTCTGCTTGAATAAGGCAGTCATCCAAGTAGGGATATATTTGAATTCCTCTTTGTCTGCAAAATGCAATTACTGGTGCCAGGCATTTTGCGAAGACCCTGGTCGCAGTAGATAAGCCAAAGGGCAGTGCAGAGAATTGGTAGTGCATTGAGCCAGCTATGAATCTGAGGTATCTTCTGCAAGATTGTCTGATTAGGACATGCAGGTATGCCTCTGAGGTCCAACGTTACAAGCCAAGCCTTCTTGCCCAGCATGGGCAGAAGCTGCTGCAGAGTCAACATTTTGAATTTTGGAACCTCCAGAAAAGAGTTTAGAATAGACAGGTCCAGAATTGGTCTCCAGGCTTTGTCCTTTCTGGGTACTAAGAAAAGTCTTGAGTAAAATCCTTGTCCCTGCTCTTGCTGTGGTACTGGCTGAATAGTCCTCATGTCCATGAGAGATGAAACTTGTTTTTGTGCCACTGCCCATTAATTGTGTGGCAGGTCTGGCATACCTTTTGCATTGGAAGGGTGTGAAAGTGGAACCTGTAGCCCTGAGAGACTATGTTTAAGACCCATTTGTCCTGGGTGATCATGTGCCAATTTTGTGAAAAAAGTGGTAGCTTTGCCCCTAAGGGTGCTGCCAAAAGAGAAGTGCTTGGCATTGGCAGAGGAAAGTCATTGGGACTGTTTCCTATATGGCTATGATTTATCTTCTCCGCTTTTGGAGGCAGTAGCACCCCATTGTTTGGGCCTGTATGAGTCCTGGGGTTGTTGTCTGCCTCTAGGGCATCTGTATCTGCCTCTTTGTGGCCTGTCTGACACTGAAAAGGACCAATTCTTAGAAGGCCAGTTCCTGCTAAATCTGGGAGGTTGTACCTGTAAGAAATCCTTTACTGTCTGCATAGATTTCGCTTTATCCTCCATTTTCTTCAACACCTCTTCTGCCTTAACACCAAACAAAGTATCATGCTGTTATGGAGCATCAGATAATTTTGCTTTAACATGATCAGGCAGATTCTGTTCCTTTAACCAAGCATGCCTTCTAATAACAGAACCTGTAACAGCGGCCCTGCAAGAGGCCTCCAGTGAATCAAAACCACATTGCAAAGTATGCCTTCCCACTTGTTCAACTGCATGCAATAAATCCTGCATTTCCTTGTTTTCAGAACATTCAGAATTTGTCAACATTTTCTGTTTTAGCAGTGACATTAAGTATTGCTGATATTTAAGCATATGAAACTGACAATTTAAAGCCCTTACAGCCAAGGTAGCAAAAGTGTAAACTTTTCCCCCCCATCTGTCCAGTGACCTATAATCCCTATCCGAGGGAACAGGATTTTTAGCAGTAGAGGCCTTGACCCCTTTGGGACCCTAAGATATTGTTTCTGGGTCAGCAGCAGGGTTTTTATAAAGAAATTTATGAGAGTCTGGAACCCTGTAGTATCTGTCTGGCTTAACAGGTGCAGGAGGCAAAGAGTCAGGAGACAGGACGGACTCTGAAAATACATCATCTACAATGTCTAGAACAGGTGGAATAGCAAGAGGTCTATGCTGGGGTAGTAGAAGAAAGTCTCTGAGCCTTTTCTTTGATTCTGAGTAATCTTGGCTCTCCCAGTGGAAATGCTCCCTCATGGTATGCAGGGTTTCCCCAAAAGAATAATCCTCAGGAGAAGAAGCTGAAGGAATAGATTCTTCAGCATCAGAATCCTCATAGGGAGGCAAAGAGTACCCTGTTCTGAAGAGGAGTTAGAGGAAATGGAAACCTGATCAGAGGAATCATATTCTGTGTCTTGCCTAGGCCTCTTATCAGGAGGGGGATGGGAACCCCTGATCAAAGTAATTAGGTTTTCAGCCATTTTTAAGCATCTGTTTCTTAGGCATGGAAGTCTGTCCAGGAGAATGCTGTACTTGTTTCTTTGTCTTTAAAGCTGTTTTAGTCTTTGCCTTGGAAGCTGAGGTTGGCTTAACATATAACTGTGTAGGTCTGAAAACAACCTCAGAAGCCGACGCCTGCTCAGCAGCTCTGGACCCATCTGAGGGAATGATTTCTAAATATCCAATACCTTGAGTATGCAGAGGTCTAGCTGTTTCCACGTGGGAGTCGGTAGTGGCCTGTGGTTCTGAGGTAGCGGGCGTCAGGGGCTGCAAAAGCGCCTCAATGAGAACAGGCGACTGGCCTAGCGGAGGCCTCATCATCAGTTTTGGACCAAGGACGCCTTTTCCTTGCGCTTTTTATAAACTTCGGTCATCGGCTGTTCCGACGGCATTATATAATTAAACCTTTGGCCAAAGTAATGAAAAGCAAAATCGTACCGATGCTTAATAGTGCATTGGTTAAATCTAGCACATAACTGACAGCTAGCTACGTCGTGGTCAGGGCCTAGGCAAGGAATACAGTAAGAATGAAAATCCTTATGAGGTATTTGCATCCCACAAGAAATACAATTGTTAACTTTTTCTGACATCGGTCTGGAGCAAGAAAAAAGTTTCCCCAATGGGGTACTTAGCTTTATTGAAGACTTTGCTTCTGAAATTCGATTTAGAAAATCTCAGGAGTCTACCGACCGGCGCTTGCGAACTGCTTAGAAAATCTCAGGAGTCTACCGACCGGCACTTGCGAACTGCTTTTGCTTCTGGCACCACGCGGCAAGAAAGACTGAAGGAAATGGCGTTGGCTGCATCTTTTATACCCCTGGCGCACTGACGTCAGGAAAGAGGTGACAGCAACCGCCGCCAGACCAGGACTTTGGAATTCAGGCCGACTGCGGGTAGCCTGCCAGCAGGATAACTCAAGTGTAATGACTGCAACAGTGAAACACGATGAACATGTTTCATGTACCGCGATCTGAAATCAGAATAGTAATGTTGTGTTAACCACTGTTTTCCACACTGTGCTATGTCAAAAGGTATGTACAGGAATGTATATAAAAGAAAGTTGTAATCACAAGGTCAAATTGCAAAACCAAGAGAGAATTAGAAAGAAAACATTCAAGGAAGTGATAGTAGTTTCTCAATAGCTTGTTCTGATGAAACATAAACATGTTGTATTTTTAGCAGAAACAGCCACAGTGTAGAAACAGTCAGGTAGTGTCAACATAAATTCCCTCCAAAGATCTTCCAGGTGAAATAAGGTATAAAGTAGCTATAAGAGAAGCCAGTAGTAATACTCTGTCCAACACCCACAGTCCAAACCCAAGGCTGCAAATGACAGCAAGATAAGTACATACACCAAGTGGTGTTCCCCAAGAAATGCTCAAAAGTGTCATGCTGTCACAGCAACTGGTCCCTGCTACCAACAACCAGGGTGACACGACAGAAATCAAGGCAGACTACGTCAGTAGCAAACACACAAACACACACACACACACACACACACACACACACTATGAGTGCACACATGTAACCCTGACTATGTGAATATGGGTAGAAACAGTCATGTTGTATTACCAAACATTCCCTCCACAGGTCTTCCAGATAAGAGAAAGTATAAAGTAGCTATAAGAAGGCTGTAATTATACTGTGTACAACCATGCCACTACCCAACCCAACGCCATAGTTGTAATAATATCTGTAGAGTAATGAGTAGAGCAATGATCATTAAAGCTGTGACCATTGCAAGAATCTACATTTCTTAACTGACATCCCTCTCTCTCCCCCACCATATCTTCACCAATAATCTAAACACATAAATGAATGGGTATGTTTTCTACCAAACCTACTGTTAGGACATGTGTCCTGTTGTTCTACAAATGTTGAAATGTATTCCAATTAATGTTCCCTGTTCAAATACTATCATTGGTGGCCTGTAACCTGCATGCCAATATAATGCCCACTGTGGTTCCATATATGCATGTGTTCTGTTTGCTATGCAAATATTCCAAATAGTACAGTTTTGTACCTACCATAAATGTAGACGTTCGAGTGTCTTCACTGCTGCAGTCATTACACTTGGGTTATCCTGCCGTCAGGCGGGCCCGCAGTCGGCCAGAGTTCCAAAGTCTTGGTCCAGCGTCGGTTGCTGTCGCTTCCTCCCTGACGTCAGTGCGCCAGGAGTATATAAGATGCAGCCGACGCCATTTTCTTCAGTTTTTCTTGCCCCAGATGTCAAGTGCCCCCAAAAATGGTAGGCAATACATATTGCTAATAAAACATACAATAATGTAAAAACAAAACCTTCAGTAACCAGCAAATACACCACACAGGTAGTATAGGGTTGAGAAGTATAGATAAGTCCCAGCTAAGAAAGAGGGGATGGCTGGTGGGTCACCTGGACTGCAGCAGTGAAGACACTCGAACATCTACATTTATGGTAGGTACAAAACTGTACTATGTTCATCGTGTTTCACTGCTGCAGTCATTACACTTGAGTTGAATCCCAAAGCTGAGTTAGGGTGGCTGGTTCTATAGAGGATTTGGTGTGGCTATGAGGCCCTGCAGCATTGCAGTGGCAAAGCCAGCTCTGGATCTAGAATAAAGAGGCAAATGGTAATGCTTGGTAAAGGTGTGCAGTGAACTCCAAGTTGCAGCTTCCAAGATATCTTTGGTAGGTACTCCTCTAAGGTAGGCAGTAGAAGTGGCAGTTGCCCTGGTGGAATGTGGTCTAATGTTACTAGGTACAGGATTTCTATGCTGTGTGTAGCAGAACCAGATACAGTGTCCTATCCATTTTGAAATGGTCTGCTTTGAAATAGCCTTTCCCTGTGATCCTGCAGCATATGCTACAAACAATTGCTCAGTTTTTCTGAAAGCTTTTGCTTTGTCCAAGTAGAAACGTAATTGTCTGTGAATGTCCAAGGAATGAAGAAGTCTCTCCCCGTTATTCTGGGGACTTGGATAAAAAGTTGGCAAGTGGATAGTTTGGTTAAGAGCCACACTGGATACTACCTTAGGCATAAATGAAGGGTTTGTTCTTAAAGAAACCCTGTCTTGATGAAAAATGATGAAAGGCTCCACTGCCATTAGTGCCTGTAACTCTGAGACTCTTCGTGCTGAGGTTATTGCCAGAAGCAGAGCCGTTTTCCATGATACATATTTTAATTCTGCTGAATTGGCTGGTTCAAAAGGAGGTAAAGTGAGTTTTTCCAAGACAAAATTGAGGTCCCAAGTAGATGTTGGTGCTCTCCAGGGCGGTCTTATGTTTTTAGCCCCTCTGAGGTACTGCTTTAGCAATGGATGAGAGAAAATAGGAGGATCTGTGTTGTAACGAGCCGAGATGGCAGAGGCATGGATCTTAATGGATGAGAAGGATAGTCCTTTGTCCAGCATCTCAATTAAGTATTGTAGTATCTGAGGAATGTTTGGGACAAGAGGGTCAAGGCTTTGAGCCTGGTTCCAGGCAGAGAATCTCTTCCACTTTTCTGAATAAGATTTCCTGGTGCTAGGCCTCCTGGCCTCCAAAATGACATCCATAACAGATTTAAAGAGAGGTGTTGTCTGTTTGACTAATGAATCTGCCATGCAGCTAGGTTTAAGGTTTTGAGCTGACTGGATCTGATTGTTTTGTTGAGTCAGAAGGAGTGGAATTTGAGGTAAAATCCATGATGGTCCTTGAGCTAAGTTCTTTAAGATTGGGTACCAGTGCTGCCATGGCCAGTCTGGAGCAATCAGGATCATCTGTGTTTTTTCTTGATTGGCTTTTAGGAGTATCTTTGAAAGTAGAGGCAGTGGTGGGAAGGCATAAACGTTTAGGTATTTCCAGCTGAACAAAAGAGCATTCATTTTCCATGCTTGTGTGTGATAAGTCCTTGTGCAGAATTTTTGGAGTTGGCAATTCAGTGGGGAGGCAAAAAGATCTATGTCTGGGCACCCCCATTTTTGCGTTATCAGGCTGAAGACTTGTGGATTTAGTTTCCACTCGTGAGGATCCATGATGTTAAGTCGTCTGCCAGAGTATTTTTCTTTCCTGGCAGGAATTGTGCTTGCAGATGAACTTGATAAGTTAGAGCTGTGTTCCACAAGGTCATGGCTTGTCTGCATAGGGGGTAAGAATGAGTGCCCCCTTTTTTGTTTATGTACTACATTACTGTGGTGTTGTCTGTCTTTAATAGTAATTGCCCTCAATGCAGAGGGTCCTTGAAAGCTGTTAGGGCATTTTGTACAGCCAGCATCTCTTTTTGATTAATGTGAAGATGCATTTGGTCTGTGGTCCACTTGCCCTGAATACATTTTCCTGCCATGTGTGCTCCCCAGGCGTAATCCGAAGCATCTGTTGTTAAAGTCTGCCTGGCTGTGGGTAGAGTGAAAGGCTGACCCTTGTTAAGGTGACATGCCTGTGCCCACCATCGAAACTCCTGTTGTAAGCAGGGAATTAGTGGTATTACTGTTTTCAAACTGTGAGAGTGTTGAGTCCATACACTTTTTAGGTACCATTGTAATTTCCTCATATGCAGTCTGGCATATGGAATTAGTAGTATGTAGGATGCCATGAATCCCAAGGCCTGCAGATTTTTTCTTGCAGGGAGTTGGGACTTTGTTGTCATCAATTGAAAATACTGAGTCAGTTGTCCTTGTTTGTCTGGCGTGAGATAAGCCATCTGGGCCGTTGTATTTAAGCTGGCACCCAGGAATATTATCTCTTGTGACGGCACTAGTTTTGACTTCTTTTCGTTTACTGTGTACCCTAGGCAAATTAGCAACTTTTTTACAAACGCCAGATGCTTTAGAAGAATGTCCTTGCTCTCTGCTTGAATAAGGCAGTCGTCCACGTATGGATATATCTGAATTCCTTTTTGTCTGCAAAATGCAATTACTGGTGCCACGCACTTTGTGAAGACCCTGGGTGCAGCAGATAAGCCAAAGGGCAGTGTAGAGAACTGATAGTGCATTGAAGCAGCTATGAATCTGAGGTATCTTCTGAAATTTTGTCTGATAGGGACATGCAGGTATGCCTCTAAGGTCCAAAGTAACAAGTCAAGCCTTCTTGCCCAGCATGGGTAGAAGCTGCTGTAGTGTCAACATTTTGAATTTCGGTACATCCAGGTAAGTATTTACAGTAGAAAGGTCTAGTATGGGTCTCCAGGCTTTGTCCTTTCTGGGGACCAGGAAATGTCTTGAGTAAAATACTTGTCCTTGTTCTTGCTGTGGCACTTTTTGAATAGCTCTCATGTCCATGAGGGCTGTAATTTGTTTTTGTGCCTCTGCCCATTGATTTTGTGGCAGGTCTGGCATTCCTTTTAGTCTTGGTAAAGTGTGAAAGTGGAACCTGTAACCTTGAGACACAATATTCAGAACCCATTTGTCTTGGGTGATTGTTTGTCAATTTTGAGAAAAAAGTGCTAGTTTCCCCCCTAAGGGAGCTGCCAAAAGGGAAGTGCTTGACATTCGAAGGGGGAAGTCATTGGGACTGTTTCCTGGAGGATGTGACTTGTCCTCACCTCCTTTTGGGGTTGAAGCACCCCACTGTCATGGTCTGTAAGAGCCTTGGAGCTGAGATCTGCCTCTTGGGCATCTGTATCTGCCTCTTTGTGGCCTGTCTGACACTGGAAAGGACCAATTCTTTGTAGGCCAATTTCTGCTAAATCGTGGTGGCTGTACCTGTAAGAAATCCTTCACTGTTTGCATAGATTTTGCCTTATCCTCCATTTTCTTTAATACCTCTTCTGCCTTAACACCAAATAAAATGTCTTGCTGTAAAGGTGCATCCAATAATTTTGCCTTAACATGATCTGGTAAACTTTGTTCATTTAACCAAGCATGCCTTCGAATCTCAGATCCTGTAACTGCTGCTCTATAAGAAGTCTCTAATGAATCAAAACCACATTGCAAAGTATGTTTTCCCACTTGTTCGGCTGCATACAATAAATCCTGCATTTCCTTGTAGTCAGGATGTTCTGCACTAGTAGTCATTTTCAGTTTTAATTGCGACATTAAGTATTGTTAGTATTTAAGCATGTGAAACTGGCAATTTAAATCCCTCACTGCTAAACTTACAGAAGTGTAAACTTTCTTCCCCCATCTGTCTAATGCTCTAGAATCCCTGTCAGAGGTTACTGGATTTTTAGCAGTGGAAGCCTTTACCCCTTTGGGCCCCTGGGAAATAGTTTCTGGGTCAGCAGCAGGGTTTTTATAAAGAAATTTGTGAGAGTCAGGGCCTCTGTAGTACCTGTCTGGCTTGACTGGAGCAGGGGGCAAAGAATCAGGATTTAAACTGGATTCAGAGAACACATCACCCACAATATCCAACACTGGAGGAATAGCAAGGGGCCTCTGCTGAGGCAATAAAAGAAAACCTCTGAGCCTTTTCTTGGATTCTGAATAATCCTGGCCCTCCCAATGGAAATGCTCCCTCATGGTATGTAAAGTTTCCCCAAAAGAATAATCCTCAGGAGGAGAGGCTGAAGGAATTCATTCTTCAGCATCAGAGTCCTCATAGGGGGGTAAAGAGTATTCCTGGTCTGAAGAGGAATCAGAATATATAGAACTCTGGTCAGAGGAATCATAGTCTGCATCCTGCCTAGGCCTTTTATCAGGAGGGGGATGGGAACCCCTAATCAGAGTAATTAAGTCTTCGGCCATTTTGAGCATCTGTTTTTTTAGGCATGGAGGCCTGTCCAGGTGAATGCTGTACTTGCTTCTTTGTCTTTAATGGAGTTTTAGACTTGGCTGTAGTCTTAATGGTAAGTTGAGAAGGTCTGAAAACACCCTCAGAAGCAGATGCCTGCTCATCGGCTCCGGACCCATCTGAAGGGTTAGTCTCCGTAGGCCCAACACCTTGAGTATCCAGAAGACTAGGTACCTCCATGTGGGAGTCGGTAACGGCCTGTGGCTCTGAGGTAGCGGGTGTCAGAGGCTGCGAAAGCACCTCACTGAGAACTGGCGACTGGCCTAGAAGAGGCTTCGTTGTCAGTTTTGGACCTCGGATGCCTGTGCCTCGTTTTTTGTGCATTCCGGTCGTCGGTTGTTCCGACGGCATGGTATAATTAAATCTTCGGCCAAAGTAATGGCGAGCAAAATCAAACAGGCGTTTAATAGTGCGTTTGTTAAATCTAGCACAAAACTGACAACTAGTGATGTCGTGATCTGGGCCTAGGCATGGAATACAGTAAGAATGAAAATCCTTATGAGGTATTTGCTTCCCACAAGAAATACAATTATTAACTTTTACTGACATCGGTCTGAGGCAAGAAAAAGTTTCCCCAACGGGCTACTTAGCTTTACTGAAGACTTCGGTTCTGAAATTCGAATTTGATATCTCAGGAGTCGGCCGACCGGTATTTGCGAACTGCTTTTGCTTCGGGCACCGCGCGGCAAGAAAGACTGAAGAAAATGGCATCGGCTGAATCTTATATACCCCTGGCGCACTGACGTCAGGGAGGAAGCGAAAGCAACCAATGCCAGACCAAGACTTTGGAATTCTGGCAGACTGCGGGCCCGCCTGATGGCAGGATAACCCAAGTGTAATGACTGCAGCAGTGAAACACAATGAACATCTGTTGTTTTGGGTTAATAGGAATACTCATGCATGCTGTTATGACTAAACCTGGAATGTGTTTACCATTACTAATAAACATCTGTTCTAAAACTGCAACACCATAGCACATCAGGAAAGGCTCATCCCAGCCAATCTGCCTCTCCCTCCTCATCTGGCCAAAACACCAGGTCCCAGCACATCTGGGACCCAACCCGGAACCTCTTCGTCCACTGGTCCTGCACCACCGTCGGGTGGAACTGCCTCAGGGGATGGGTCTCACCCCCCCCCGGATGCAGGCGCAGACAGGATCCTATCTCCCAAAGCCAGGTCCAGGGTCTGGTGCGTAGCGAGCTCCGCAAGGAATTGGGAGATCTGCTACGCCAGCTTGAGAAATGCGTGGTGCAATTAGAGGGTCAGCCTGGCCCTCCTGCTCAGCCCCCAGCAAAGCCAGCTTCGGGGCCTTCCTCCCCAGCAGAACTGTTCTGCCTTGCAACAAAATAATACGGTCTGGTAAGTCTTAGACACAGAGCCTTGTAAACTATGATCAAAGCAATGTACCATTACACCATCTGAGCCCTAGAAAATACCGCTGACATTCCAAACATATCAGTTAGTAAAGTCATCCAACAGTAGAGAAAGGAGTCTGTAGAATCAGTCAGATACGCTATATATACCTGTATACACCTATGG